>NC_141033.1:10842500-10915000 GCF_052040795.2 Danio rerio
TACTGAAAACATAAACATGACTTCTTTGTTTACTCTATCTCTCTAAAAGCAATTATGGCCCTCCGCCTCCAGGGTCTCTGACCCCAGTGAGCTGCCCACGAGCAAGCCACTCGCCCAGGGTTTGCAGCCTGGGCTCTTTAGGGTACCCTTGCCCTCCACCTAAAGAGTTCCTTACCCCAGCAAGATACCCAGGGGCCAACCTCTCTCCTTGGACTTGCAGTCTGGGCCCCAGAGGGCACCCTAGCCCTCCACCTAAGGGGTCCCTGACTTCAGCAATATACCCAGGGGCCAACCTCTCTCCCTGGATTTGCAATCTGGGCCCCAGAGGCCCCTCTTGCCCTGCACCTCCAGGGTCTCTGACCCCAAGAAGCTTCCCAGGGGCCAGCCACTCTCCCAGGGCTTGCAATCTGAGCTCCTTAGGGCCCCCTTGCCCTCCACCTAAGGTGTCCCTGACCGCAGCAAGCTACCCAGGAGCCAACCTCTCTCCCTGGACTTACAGTCTGGGTACCAGAGGGCCCCCTTGCCCTCCACCTCCAGGGTCTCTGACTCCATTGAGCTGCCCAGGGGCCAGCCACTCTCCTAAGGCTTGCAGTCTTTAGGGCCCCCTTGCCCTCCACCTAAGGTGTCCCTTACCCCAGCAATCTACACAGGGCAGAAGCCTCCCAGGCTAAAGGCTAATCTATACTTCTTATAATTTATACATAATTTATGCTACGACACAGCCTTCACACGGCCGTATAGCCCTCGCCGTGGCTGACATGCACCTCTGAGAAAAAAATATAACTACGTGTCGCAATGATGTGTAGTGCAAGCTCTGTCATTGGTCGGCTTGGTAGTGGTGAGTGTGGGCGGTGCTGAGATCCACAAAACTGATGGAGCAAGTGTTTACAAGATTCAAGTCACATGAAGGAGCTCTATATGGAAACACTTGTTTTGCATTTACCTTATAATTAAAGTTATTGCACGTTCGTCGACTCGTGCCTCTGAATGAGTGAGTTTTAGCTACTTGTACATTAAGGTAGCGTTCAGAAAAAAACTAAACACCCACGAAGAAACCTGACACAGAGGAACATAAAAACCTACTGCCAGCAAGCGTTTCGGAAGTGTTATTGTAGAGCAACACAAGCAGCACGCAGAAGTATAAATGCACGACTATGCATGCACAAGGTAGGTGAAGTATAAATCAGCCTTTAGGTATCAAATACAAGGTATGTGCACAGAGAAAAACATATCCTGGGTAAAGTTTCACATTAGTTGCATCCCAAATAACACTACACACTTAAACTCTCATCCATGTAGTGTAGAATTTAGTGTCATCCCAAATGAAACACAAATGGAAATTCCAAGTGTTTCCTAGGCCAGGTTGCCAAAGTAGGGACATAAATGCCAAAATTAAACTGCCAAGCAGTACCTGTCATGAATTCAACCAAACTCACCATTATGGAGGGGGCATAATCACTCACGTAGGAGAATTTGTTATCACAATTCAAAATAAAGAAACGTCAGCACCAGATCTGCTACATGAGCAAAACTGCAAGCCTTGAGTGCACAAAGTCTTCAAAATTTCATGCTTATTTTTAACATGCTTTTTAGAAATTTTAATGAATGCACTACTTCTACAACAGAATAGGGCTGGGCAACAAAATCAGTATCAATATTCATTGACTGAACACCATTGTCAATAACAATAAAAAAAAGTTCGGTCTGAAGTTTCGTATAAAGCGCAATAGTTTATCAAAATGTGGCTGCTGAGTGAGTGTCTTAAAAGGAATGCCAATAAGCTGTCAATTTGTCATTTCCAATGGAGGCGCGCAGCTTACATGACACGCACATGGTGCTCAAGCGGCGAACACTTGATATTCACCCATTTTTCAGGAACACCTATCGGAACTTTTCTGAATGATTCATGCAAGTAGAACCAACTTCCCACTGCTTCACACTTTGTATGGAATATAACGATTTCAGTAACAGCAGACTAATTACCTCAGACAAACACAGTGCATCCAAACACTGCAGTGCTTTTTACTTTTCTCCAAAAACTTGCATTGGAATGGTTTTTGCATTTGTCTTTAAGAAAATGCTTGATATATACCAAGTTATGAGAGAAGTCATAGAAAATGGTGAAGGGAACCACGCGCTTGCCACTTCAAGCCAGAATAACAACGCACGTGAGTGGGGAGATTGTAAATAAAAAAAGCATGTAAGGATGTCGCCAGAGTGGCTTTTTGGTTTCTTTTCTTGTGCATCCCAGCCATTAGCACCCCACCTGAAAGATTTATTAGCATAGGGGTAATGTAGTCATTCAACTTCCCAATTTGTAAAGATGCACTATGTACTTGAATATTGATTGTTAGCTCCTTTACTTAAAAGCTTAGATTTGGTTATCATAATTTGTTTTGCTTACAGAGTTTGAGGTTTATTTTATCATTATTACTGACACCTTACAAATGTTGACCAATGCACAAACTTTGTAACATTTTATCTATTAAGTTTAAGAGTCTCTTTAACACTTAAGTTTATTTTATTATAAAGAGATAAGATATTTTTACAGAGATAATCTGCAGCTGAAAGGGCATCCGCAGCGTAAAACATATACTGGATGAGTTAGCGGTTCATTCCGCTGTGGCGACCCCAGATCAATAAAGGGACTAAGTCAAAGAAAATGAATGAATGAATGAATAAATGAATGAGATCAGATATTTTGTTTAAATCTTTGTTTTTACTTTTAAAAATAAATTTGTCTTAGTAATGTTGTAAATTAAAATAAAGTGGTTAAATAACAAAAAATCCTAATATTACTAAATGTATTGTTAAAACACATTCAATAATTATTGATATCGAATGATAAGAAACATTATATTGTAATCATTTTTTTTTTTGCAATATCGTCCAGCCCATTCAACAGAATAAAGTAGAATAGTTCATAAGTATGCGATTTGGGACACAAACTTCATTTCTTTGAGAAAATGAATTAAAAATTAAATCAACCAAAAGACAGAATGTTTTCATCTAAATGATGTTCACATCTATTACAGACCAAAAAAACCTACAACAGACCAACAATCCTCTAAAAACTAAGCCCTAGCACTTCATAAACTTGCAGAGTTATTTTAGGTGTTCACATCATCTGTCTCAATGCTAGTGTCTATGTAAAGTGCCATCGGGGAATGAGGTAGGTGAAAACCTTCATGTCATACATTCTGCATAGCCCATAAACTATCGTGGATTACAAAAACCCTAAAAGCCTTTTTGATTAAACCATTAGCACACACAGCAGGCAAAGGTCCAAAATCCCAGTGAAAACAAACTTTACTGCTTGGGCAAACATGAAAGGAATTTAACTTCAAGCACTGAGCAGCACTCATCAGTAGAAGTATATTCTACAAAAAGTAACTACTTTATATGAGAATAAAAACTGCCTATAATGATACAGGAAATTACATGCTGATTCACCGTTTCTCACTTAAACCTAGTTGAGATTAGGAGAGACAAAGCATTTAAAATTCTCCCAGACATAGTGCCTGCAGGTTTCTATTTTGAGGCTGTGGATTTTTTATGCAGCTCCTACTATAAGACTTAAATTATTGTGCAATTATTAAGACACTGTACAAGTGTTGCACGTGTATAACAAGCCAGAAGCTAAATATAACATTGACAATCAATTCAAGGAAGAATCTGATTATTTAACAGATCAGCAGAAAAAAATAGCCTAAAGCCACGGTTACACTGCACTTTTCACCCCATAAACTTTCATTCATACGCATGTGAATACAGTTGACTGGAAATGCAAGCTGTGAAATTGTGATAAGAACGTGACCTCTCAGTACAAAAATTTGAAATTAGGAGAAATTGCTTGCTTTATCAACATATAATCATCTTGTTTTATCTTGACTCTTTTTCACAGCCCCATACAACACAATATTGCATGCTCAAACTCTACTGTTATCAAGGCTTGGCTAATATTTATTCATTTTCTTTCGGCTTAAGGCTCGTGCACACAGAGACTTTTGCTCGTGTTTTCCGTCGATGTTTCATGCCTCGTGACTATATAAAGGGCATCAATGTGATTGTGCACACCAATGCTCAAAACGCCAGGTGCAAAAGCCATTTCACTGCTTTTATGCATTTATGTCACTGCTTTGATCTTAAATTTCATATTTTTGGAAATGCCAATAAAATGAAACAACACTCTCCTCTAAACATTTTAAATCACACAAAATCTGCATTTTTAGTTTGCCCCATATAATGGGCATGTGCAATCGAAGGGAATAAAATCACAACACTGACCGCTTTTAATGCTGTTTCTGTTTACGTCAATTAATCTGATCAGGTGTGTTTATATAGGGTTGAGCTCCAACTGAGTTTGAAACCCGTTCTAAATAATACCTTGCTCGATTGCACGGGTCTTATGAAGTAATTTCGAACTTGGTCTTGATGACAAATCTTGTCCCAAAAAGACAGAAACCTCTTTGTTTACTAGTTTGTGGGCGTTTGTGTAGTTTCTGTCATGTGATGCACGTTTGACGTAATGGACTGTACCCCGCGTTAATTTCATAAAAATTACAAAACCAGCGAACATTTGTTTTCTAGTGTAGTTGGTTCTGTTTTTGAAGCAAGCATTCACTGAGAATCCAGTGCATTTGCTGACACCAGAGGGTTCAAAAGAGCTGAAGCTCTCCATACGCGCTGCACACATGCTGCTCACGAACTGCTTTCGCTTGCGGTGTGAAACAGGCGAATGAATGTCTTGTTAAGTCCACAAAAGCATTTGTTTATTTAATATAATTGCAAGATTTGCTGTAATGTAATCGCATAGGTTGACATCGCAATTGCGATATGATTAATCGTTCAGCACTACTGCAGAATTATCAGTCTATAGTGATAGATTTTTGACTCTTGTACTAGAAGACAGGGTTTCATTTACCATATTGACCATAACACTTTTCCCCTGGCAAAAATATCAGTGACATGCCTTGTGTATTTTATAGTGTTTAGTAATAATAGATGAAAACATGTCAATAGCACAACCGCAACTAATCAAAGGCAAAAAATAAATTAAATAACAAATATTTTAAGTATTTAGGGAGATAGAAAAATGCTAAACATTGCATGGTTTTAAATAGGGCAAAAAATTTACATTATCGCAATAATATCTGTATCAGAGAGTTAAGATCATTTAAATATATTTTATGTGCAAAGCATTCGCGTTGCATGCAGAGGCTTTCCAAATTTGACCAATCATATGGGTTTTTGCTATCTTTATACCTGCTCCCTAGTGTGTGCTGTTCTACTATTGACTAGAGGGTAAACCTAGTGCCTCAAAGCAGAGTAATAGTGGCAGGAACAAAAAAAATAACAGCAGTGACAAACTTGTGCATAAAAACAACTGTACATCTGAAGTATTTTGGTTTTAAGCAAAAAGAACATGTCACAAGAGCAGGTACTGTGAAACATAGATCAACCATGTTCTATACTTTATGCCCTTGGTCGCACTTAAATGATAACTTTTTTAGCATTGAAAGCCAGACAAGCAAGTTTGTGTGATCGTTCTCTGGCTGAATACCTATTGCACAGTCCAAACTTTGATTGATGTCTTTTGGATCAGTAGTTTTTGAGAAAAAAAGGGAAAAGTACCTTCGCAACTAGTGTTCGGAAGATGATAGGTGTTAAAACTGTTCTGTACAGGCTTAAAATATTGTTCTGTACAGGGCGCATAACTTAAATTTAGCAGCAAAAATTGGAATTGTTTGAAGACCTATTAAAAACCCATGACTGAATATACTATAATTGTTAAGTTTTACAGAGCCCATATTATGGGTTTTTGAAAATTCCCCTCCATGTAGTGTGTAACACAGCTCTAAGTGAAGTGAAGTATCCAGCTAAGGCTTAAATCTGTTAGTGTCAGTGTTTAAAACTGTTGATTCATCTATAAAAGAGTCGACTCATAGTGCTTCAAACGAGTCGCCTTGATACCGATTCATTAGGTGTTTCGCCATGACGTACGAACGAAACCAAGTTATTCACGTGCACGCGCAAACCCGGGAGATTTCAAACATGAGGCCCCGCCCTCTGACGCAGAAACCCAGACACACACACACACAAATATGCCGGTCGATTGAAGTCACACTGCAGATGGATATATTGAGTCTCTACCCAAAGATGAAACCTCAGCATTATAGTCAAGCAGTTGGAAACTACTGGAAACTTCTGGAAGCTACATGCTACAAAGAATATTTCATCAGCGTTTGTTAAAGGAAGGATCAGTAAAGAGTAACTTACTGATGGACGTCAGGATGGATTTTTCTTCCTCCATTTCTCAAGTGTAAGTACGTGTGATTAAAGTTGCCTCGTTGACTCTAGCTTGCAAATGTATTTAGTTGTGATTTGTTACTTGTAAACGCGTGTACTGTATCAGGTTAACTGGCTATATTCTCTTATCGCGTGCAAAGTCACGTTAAAAACACGACGCGTGCTGCTTTGTTAACGGAGCTCCGTGGACGAGGAGTAGTGTGTGTGTCTGTGTGTGCGCGAGCTGTCGTCCGGAGGTGTGTGTGTGTGTGTGCGCGCGTTGTCGAGCAGGGTTAAGTGCGTGTGTGTGTGTGTGTGTGTGCAATATGTGTGTGTGTGTGTGTCTGTGAAAGGAGCAGAGTGAGAAGCTAGGAGATCTCCTCAACTGTTTTTGGAGTTTTTGCTCAATAAAATAGTCGTCTGTATTTTCAAGTCCATAGTCTGTATTTACATTGACCCACTGGCAGCTAAACTCCACGCCTACACTATCGAGCGTGTATGAACTGATTACTTTTATATTGCTGATTAGCTGTTGGGCATTTCACTCTCTCACTGAAGGCAGTCGACCAATCGCAACAGGCTGTCATTAGTCCAATCAGCGCAGATTAGCTTCGCGCTAAGGAGGGGTTTGGGAACAAATGAATTACTGGACAATTCATACAGGAGTCGCTGGGATAATTAGGTAAAGATAAATGTAGATTATAAGACCATGAAAGTGTTTTTTGACCTTGCATGCATATTAAACTGTTGTTGGAGACCCTTACAACCAAGATATGACCCTATTTCATGTATAATATGGGCTCTTTAATGTTAGATTTAATAACGTATGATAAGGTGGCAATGAAATAACATTACATGTTATTATTTATAGAGCCCCTATTATGGGTTTTTAAAAATGACACCTTCCATGTAGTGTGCAACTAAGTCTGAATTATCTGGCTTAAATCTGAAAGTGTGCAGTGTTAAAAACTATTGATTCATCTATAAAAGAGTCGACTTATAGTGGTTTGAATTAATCGCTGCTGTAACAAGTCTTTAGTTGTGTAGGCGTGACGTCGTTATGGTACTTGAGCGGGGCTCATTTGTTGAACGGACACAAAAAAAACTGAAACCTCCCGCCCCGTGAACAAACACTGTAAAAAGAAAAGGAGGAAGACAAACGCTGAAGCAGATCCCGGTTGAATTATGTCGCGAATACGCTGTGCTCTGTAGTGTGAAAGTTAGGGGGGCACAGTCCAGAAGCACAGAGCACCTACTGATTAGTTTCATTTTAAATGTGAATGTGCGCGTCTGGTGTGTGATAGTTTAAACTGTCATGTGCACGCCGTGTCGCAGCGCATCTTGTGATGCACTTTAGTGTTATTTTTCCTACACAAAGATGGCTGTAAAGAATGGTTAATATTTATTTTTTGCAAAAATATCTCAGCATTATAGCCCCAGCCTTGTACTGTGTTCCAGTGATATTTCTGACGAGTGCTTTAGCAATCTACATGTTTACAATGGGGGATTAATCTGCTGTTTGGTAAAGGAAGGATCAGAAAAGACTATTGATGTATGGGACTTTGCAGAGCTTGACAATAACTTTACAGTACGCAGTTCATGGATCAGTGTGATTAAAATGGTTGCCTCCTTGTTTTATCTAGCTTGCAAATTATGTATTTAACCGTTTTGTTACTTGTAACCGCTTGTACTGTATCTTGTTAACTCTTTATATTCTCATACAGCGCCTAAAGCCACATTGAAAATGCTTTATTTACGGATTTGAATGCGTTTGTGAGCTCGCACTCCACTGCCGTTTATCGTTGCTATGGCCATCGTCAGCTGTCCCTACACACGTGCTGCAGTCAAGTTTCAAATTAGTACAGCTTTTGCCGCTGTGTGGATTATTACTGAATGTGTCACTGTTTTTACTTATAAAGAATTAAGCAATATGCTAGTGTTAAACTGCATTGCTCTAATACACTCCTGCATTGGCCATACACACACACTCTGCACTCTGAATACTATAAAATTGTTGATAAGCCTTTCTCTGTCTCACGCTTAAAGCAATCGACCAATTACAACAGAATGGGTCATCAGACCAATTAGTGCAGTTTAGCCTCACGCTAAGGAGGGATTTGGGAACAAATAAATCGCTGGCAATCATATGGGAGTCGTTGGGATAATTAGGTAAAAATAAATGTATGAGACAATAAAAGTGTTTTTGATCTTGCATGCATATCAGCATGTTGTTGGAAACTCCCAAAACTAAAATATGACCCTTTTTAATCAATAATAATAGCTCTTTAATGTTCAAATGTTAATAATGTTCACATATTAATACTCTATTTTATTTTTGTGATGATAGGGATATTTATATGGATAGCTCACCCAAGGACATCCTCATCATTTACTCATACTCAAGTGGTTTTAAATTTTTATGAATTTATTTCATGTTGAACACAAAATAAAACATTTCTGAAATTTCTTTAAAAAAAGTAGTCATTGATATCCATAAAAAAAAACACTATGGAAGACACTATTTTTTCCAACACTCTTCAGTATATATTGTGTTCAGCAGAAAAAAAAAAAAACTTCAACAGGTTTGAAAAAAGTTAAGGGTGTGTAAATGACAAGAGAATTTATTTTTGGGCGAATTATTCATTTAAGACAAAAACAAGTGGATTGGGTTTACTCACCAAAACAGGAATTTTGATAAAATGGTGTGTGTATTCCTCCGTCCGAGCCCTAGAAGACATGAAAGAACCGATTTCAATATTCAGAAATGAGTGAGTAGTGAGTACTGTTTTGTGGTGATTAATGGAGACAGAGAAAGGTAGTTACATCGATTGTTAAAATATAAATTATTACAACTTTAAATTTTAAAGATATGTGGTGCTCTATCCTCTTATTAAACTAAAACTATTATTGTATAAACTGGTAACAGATCTTATTTTTGATGCTCAAGTTTGTGAAGTTGCAGCATTCAATGTCATTCAGTGGTCTTCTGGATTATGCTCTTTATCTTCTTGTGGACCAAAAATATACATCACTGGACAATTAGCAGATCAATCTCTGAAAGTGAGGGAACTTTTGACTGAGCTAAACCGAAGTCTTAACATTTAACAATGTTTTATTTTTATTATTACAAATGTCTCCAGGTTTAAATGCATTTCCTAGAGCAGATGCAAAAAATTGGTAACTATTACTGCCTACTTGATTATGCTGCTTGTCAAGTCATGGATAAACAAACTGAAGTCAACTTAATAAAAGAAAGAATAAAATACACAAGCAACAGGCTGATTTGATTCATGTAGTCTATAGAAATAACCTTGAAAGAAATTATTGGATACAAGGAAAATCAATTTAAAGCAGTCTTCAAAATCAATCAGGCAACATAAGTGCAACATAAAGGGGAAAATGTTATTTTGACAAACAGCTTAGACAGAAAACATCATAGAAAGATTCACTATCGGAACTTGCATTGCTCTGTGCAGATTGGTGTGATGAGGATCTGGAAATCTGCTTTGGTTAAGTTAAACTGATAACTGATAAAGTAAAACTGATAAGATATTTGAATAAAGGTGATGCTGGCACTTTGTTTTCAACACTCAAAACTTCTGTAAATTGCTCTGTACTTTTGTGGTAAAAGAATGGGTGAAATTATCAAATATTTAAGAATGCATTTTAAATGAATATATCAAAAGCTGCAGCACATTTAATCAAATAACCATATAAACACTTATCTGTAAATGTTAAACTGCAAGTGATTATTTAGGCATAAAGTCTGCATGTTCTATGTGAATAAACAGTGTGGTTTTGTATACTACCTACACACGCACTGACACTAATCACTAGGCATGGGACGCATCCCATGCTACACATTCAATAAGTAGCATGCACTGCACTTTAACCAATCCATACTTAAAACAATATTGCCTACAATTATGGGTACACCTATTCATTGTACATATCGCTGTCGATTTTACATTGTCCTGTCTTTTTGGGGGGGGGGGTATGCTGTTGTATTTTGCACTGTCTGTATTTTGCACTGTCGTTGTATTTGCACTTTCTGGAGCCAGCACCTAAGGTTTTCACTCATCTGATGTGATGATAACCATTTTCAATATATACTCAAGGTTTTAAAACCACCAAAATTTTCTGCTATACTATTCCTAAGTTTTTTTTTTTACATTTTCTTTTTAAGACAACGGCATCTCTTGCAGAAAATATATCCAAAGATGCCTTTTTGAAACTAATGAATACAGAAGACAGTGATTCATTTGAATTATTTAGCCCGTTCGCCTCACAGAAAGAAGGTCACTGGTTTGCTGGTTCGATCCTCGGCTCAGTTGGCGTTTCTGTGTGGAGTTTGCAATTTCTCCCTGCGTTCGCGTGGGTTTCCTCCGGGTGCTCCTTTTTCCCCCACAGTCGAAAGACATGCGGTACAGGTGAACTGGGTAGGCTAAATTTCCGTAGTGTATGAGTGAGTGTGTGTGTGTGTGTGTGTGTGTGTGTGTGTGTGTGTGTGTGTGTGTGTGTGTGTGTGTGTGTGTGTGTGTGGATGTTTCGCAGAGATGGGTTGCGGCTGGAAGGGCATCCGCTGTGTAAAAACTCGTTGGATAAGTTAGCAGTTTATTCCGCTGTGGCGACCCCGAATTACTAAAGGGACTAAGCCGACAAGAAAATAAATGAATGAATGAATGAATGTTTACTGCTCCAAAATATCCAAAATGTTACGTAAAACAAAATATATTGTGTTCAATGGAGAAATGGGTGTTTATTTTTTACCAGATAT
Source organism: Danio rerio (assembly GCF_052040795.2). NCBI lineage: Eukaryota > Metazoa > Chordata > Actinopteri > Cypriniformes > Danionidae > Danio > Danio rerio. The sequence continues at coordinate 10,853,566 of NC_141033.1, forward strand.
TTAAAAACAATATATTTTAGAGCAGCAATCACAATACCGTGAAACCGTGGTATTTTTATACAAAGGTTATCACACCATCAGAATCCTATAAGTTACCGGCCCATGCCTACACATGACACATGGCATTTCAAGTCTCTGCAATCTCACTAATTGAGAAACTGAACGTATTTAGATTTTTTTTTAATCATGCGACTCATTATATTTTAATTTTGAAAAACATAATGTCAAAAATTATTATGTAATTATTGTTTGTGTATATCTTCATGACTTATGTTGTGTAGTTAGTATACCACAAAATGATAAGATAAACAATACTACATTTAACATTTATAACAAAGAATATATATTTAAGGAACTTTGTTTATAGCCACTAGATTAAAAATATTAATGATAATTATAATTACCCACCAGAGTTTGCTGCAAAAGTCCCATCAACAGTTACTATCAAATTGCTGTTAAAATTTAAAACAAAACAACAACAAAACATTTCACATTGTTTTGAATTATATCCTAGCCCAAGTCATTCATTTGTTTAGAGAATTTAATGCAGGTATAGTAAGTTACACTGTGAAAATGCACAATAAGAAAAATGGTACACATTTATTTCTAACCCAAATAACGTAACCAAAGCGATAGAAGTAAAGTTGGTTATTATTCAGATAATCAGAAATTCTCTTAAATATAATTTCAGAAACATATTCTTTGCAAATTCAAAATTGGGAAATCATATTAGCAGCCAAATACTATCAAAGTACAACCATATTTACAGTCAATTAGATAGTGTTGATGTTGTTTTGAAGTCATACCAAAATGCTAATTCTGATTGAATATTCAAATTAGCGTGGTAAACAATACAGAGACAGTTAACTAACATGAACAAATGTGCGAATATAAACCAACTTTACCTCAATACCAAAGCGCATTTTATGCACTGATTAACATAGCGTTACAGTACTATTTAGTTTTTCTCTTTAGATTCTAAAACATATAACCCACATAAGACTTTATTAACTAAACCCCAGTAAGGCTGCTGTGTTTACTGCAGAAATAACGGATTGTGTTTTAAACCCCCCAACGGCACACAGCACCTGGGACATAACAGACACCATTTTTAACCTTCATATTGAGCACTAACGATACCCTAAACCTTAGACTGGGAAGTCGTTTTGTTTTGCGACACTAGAAGAGGTCGTTTTCCTAGAGCAGACAGCGATATAGGCTAACTAACTGCTCTTTGCTACAGCTACAAAACACGTCCAGTCCGGTAGATAACGGCTAGCTTGCTAATGTTAGTCACGTCTGACAGTGTGATGTAACTTACTTTCCACGTAGAAATTGATCCTCCGGAAAAACGCCACGTTCCGAGCAGCCGTCAATGTGTCTTTTTTTTCTTTAGAGGACACTGGTTAAACGTAAATATTTTGACGGTCGGTGATATTAGCTTGTGTCGACTAGCTCAGCTAAAGGTAAACCCAGCTAGCTGGCTAGCTACTGCGCTTCAATTCACACGGTCACTTTTGCATTCAGCGGCTCACGGCTGGGATTACGAGCTGTAACAAACATCTTTGACATACAGTTTCATTTTGACAAATCGAAGAATAGATGCGACCGTGTTGGTCGTCTGAGTTGAATTTCGAGCTGTGATAGCGTTTCTAGCTACATGGTAGAGACAGGTGACGTGCACGACTAGTGCCATTGACGGCCGCGCGCTCGGCTTCTGTGGGATGGGCGGGGCCATTGACTGTGTTTAACATGAATCTTGCCAAGAACTGCGCGGGTGCTGAATGAGGCCAAGAATTTTTTTTTATCAGATATTATTCATTTGGTTTTTATTCACAGCTATAGTCTGAGACCTGTTTCTTTCAAATAAATTTTTTGTGTTTTTTTTTTTGTTTTGGTCAACTTAACACTCAAATAAAGTCTCAACACCTTTGAGAAAAGAAGCACACTACACCTACAGTATAGCATTCTTTTGGAAAAATATGCACAACTATTATGTAGAACTAAATAAGTTCTGCATCCAAAATAAGTTCTACAATCATGTTTACTTTAATCTATGGCTTTCCCAAACGTTCAATCACTTTTAAATTGCATGTGAAACAAGGAGAGCATGCGCAATACACTTGAAACATCTGTACTTTACTTTGGTTTAGTGCAGGATTTATCAGGGGTTGCCACAGAGGAACAAACCACCTTTTCGTTTTTCTGTAAAGGTAAATTAAGAGCCAATTTAAGAAGGGTACAAATTAACAGCAAATCTTCATTTTTGTGTGAACTGTCCCTTTTCATTGATTTTATTTGTTCATTTATCAGTTTTATTTCAGATTAGTCCCTTATTTATTAAGGGTCACCACGGTGAAATGAACCACCAACTATTCCAGCATATGATTTTACTCAGTGGACTCAGTACCTCATTTACACATACACTCATACATCATTCATTCATTCATTCATTCATTCATTCATTCATTCATTCATTCATTTTCTTGTCGGCTTAGTCCCTTTATTTATCGCCACAGCGGAATGAACCGCCAACTTATCCACCACGTTTTTACACAGCGGATGCCCTTCCAGCCGCAATCCATTTCTGGGAAACACTCACACACTCATTCACACTCATACACTACGGACAATTTAGCTTACCCAATTCACCTGTACCGCATGTCTTTAGACTGTTTCCTGGAGGAAACCCACACGAACACAAAGAGAACATGAAAACTTCACACAGAAACACCAATTGACCCAGCTGAGGCTTGAACCAGCAACCTGCGAGGTGACAGCACTACCTACTGCGCCACGGCGTCTCCACACTCATACACTACAGTCAATTTAGTTTATTCAATTCACCTATAGTACATGTCTTTTAATTGTGTTGGGGAGCACCCGGAGGAAATCCACATGAACATGGGGACCACATGAAAAAGTCTAAACAGAAATGCCAACTGGCCCAGCCAAGACTCAAACCAGTGACCTTCTTGCTGTGTGGCAACAGTAGCCTACAAACCAATGAGCCACCTTGACGCCCACTGTCAGTTTTATTTATTATTATTATTTTTTTAATTCCTTATGCAGGACTTATATATTTATTTGTACATGATCACTCCTCTGTTATTCCTCCTTGAAATACTATAAAGACATTAAAAGACTTATTGGCTAGAGATGAAAACTGTAGAGATGAATATGCTGTTTTACTTTATGAATGTTAAAACTCATATAAACTTAACTTTAACTGTTAAGATTGGTGACATCTTTCTAGATGATCTTTGCGCCTTCGCTGTGAACTTGTCTATTACTTTACAGCTATCCTCATTAATTATTAGTACTTGTAACAAAATCTGGTTCTCAGCTGTAATCTAGACGACACTTTGGTTGGTTGTGACAAGTTTAGAAATGCCTTATAGACACAAAATTCCAAATGAATGAATACGCAAAATCTATCAAACAGTTATCATCTGCAAACTGTAAAAAAAATTAATAATAAAATACAAATAATGTTTATTGAAAAGCAAGAAAACAGACTAGATTTATTGACTATGCAGTGGTTGTTGATGTTGCACTTCAATTTTCAAGGTTGCTTGGAAATCTGGAAAATGTCTCCCTTCTGCAATATTCTCCGGATTCCAAGGTGGCTGACCACAATTAGTCTTTTCAAGTTCCTTAACACCCACAAACAAAGTCTTAAAATCACCATAACAAATTCGTTCAGATCTGGCATTTTTCTTTACCTCAGAGTCCTGGGAGATGTTTTTCTTTGTTAACTGATAGCCTGCATGTTAGAGCCTTTTATATATTCCATGAAAAATGAATGAAATTTTATCTGTACTATTCTACAAAACTACTAAAAATAAAGAATAGATTGGCTATATCAAAACAAATTAATAAATCAACCAAGAAATGATATCAGCAGACATAGCTAGCATTTATATGCTAATTTCTTTATTAATGAAGTAACAATTTTCCATTTTTATTCTATACTTTTCTAATGAAATATGTGTTATTTCAGTTGATATTCTCTCTAAACTCACTCTAAATGTTGAGTTTAAAATGTTACAACATTTAATGCACCCCTTCAAAGCCTACATAAATCAACATTTGCCCTTTATGATATATAAACTATGCCCCTCGCTGCTGTAAATAGCTTCCAGAAAAGATTTGATGTGCTCCAACATTAGGCACATTCAAATCAAGAATTAAAACTCATCTGTTTAATTGTGCCGTTTCGAACAAGCACTCTGCTACGTCCAAGAGATTGCACTAATATTTCATATAAAGTGCGCAGTAGGTAGTGCTGTCGCCTCACAGCAAGAAGGTCGCTGGGTCACTGGTTCGAACCTCGACTCAGTTGCCGTTTCTGTGTGGAGTTTGCATGTTCTCCCTGCCTCCGGGTGCTCCGGTTTCCCCCACAGTCCAAAGACATGTGGTACAGGTGAATTAGGTAAGCTAAATTGTCCGTAGTGTATGAATGTGTGTGTGGATGTTTCCCAGAGATGGGTTGCGGCTACAAGGGCATCCATTGTGTAAAAACTTGCTGGATAAGTTGGCGGTTCATTCCGCTGTGGCGAGCCCAGATTAATAAAGGGACAAAGCCGACAAGAAAATGAATAAATAATCATTTTTATTTCTTAGTTGTTTTTATTTTCTTGTTTTTTTATTCCTGTTTATGTAAAGCACTTTGAATTACCATTTTGTATAAAATGTGCTATAAATAAACTTGCCTTGCCTATAATATACAACAAATATACATAATGTAAATAAAATGATCTTTACTTCATAAGCTGGATCTTTTTTTGTGTGTTTTGCATCAAACTGAGCTTCCGCTGTGTTTTGAAGTCATAAAACAGACATCTTGTGTGTTCTGCAATACCTCATCAGTGTACATACTTATTGCCTCTTTGATGACATCACTGATTAGATCACTGCAGAACCAAAGCAGACTGATTAGATTATTTGAGAGGCAGCTGATGAACTCAGAGAAATGATCTCATCATTCTGCCATGAGTTTAAATATAGGGTGACAAGGATAGGCATTGTTGTCAGACGGGCTTAACCCATCAACTGCACTCAGCAAAACAAAACCATCCAACTGTACAAAACCTGCATCTATAAGTGTTGATGAAGCATTGTGATTGAGATTGCAGAGTGTTTCTTTTCGCGGAATGGTCAGAAGTTAACAATTCAGAAATAACAAAAATAAAAATGTTGCCATCATTTACTTAAAGTACCATATATTTGTTTCAAACCTGTTTCCCCTGTTGAACAAGATACTTTGAAGAAAGCTGGTAACCATTGACTTGCATAGTTTTTTTTTCCTAGCTAGGGGGTTAGTCGTTTCCAAATATCTTCGTTTGTGGTCAGAGAGAGAAAAAGAAACTCATAAAGCATTAGAACCAATTGAGAATGAATAAATAAAATACAAATAAGTTTTCATTTTTTATGGGGGTGAACTATAGTGAAACAAGGCGGAAACACTGTACAAAAAAAAAAATCTGTTTTCTATATTTTGTAATTTATGTTTTCATTTTTTTTATTTTTCCCTGCTTATTTTTCTGAGTTGCTGTTGTATATTATTATTATTATATTACATTAAATTGCAATTCAGCATCTCATCAGATTTTCTGTCCAATCAAGGTATTCTCTACAATCTGAAATTTCCCACCTCCTCCACAATGACCACCCACCGTTTTCTTTTCTATTTTGTTTTTCCCTGCTTATTTGCTTTTGAATTGCATCCGACCTTGATTGTTTTTCCAGCAACTTATCACTTGGTTTTAAAAGTTAGAAAAACTAATTGCTTTAACATTTTGAATCATTGAAAGTAATATATTGTCTGAGTTGGTGTTTCTATTATTTTACAGACTTATTGTTCCATATATTTATTATACATTATATTATTTCAAACTACTAAAATGTCAATAATAGTCACTTTGTTAAACTCTAGAATTGTCTTTTCAACATCAAAATTCGAAAGGGCAGAGATCAAGGTCTCATTATGCAATTCACAACAGTAAATAAAGGGAAAATTACTTGAGTTGCAAAATACAGAAACTGTAAATTTAATTTTTTTTTACAGTGTACAAAAGACTGATTTAGTTGTTCATTGTATACAAGCACTGAATATACTGCCAAAAAGAAGTGCTTTTGGAAAATATAACCTCAGATCACTCTAGAGTTATTGAAATTTTACCAAACTACTTGTTGTATATTTGTATATGCACATACTAAAATACTGTTATTGTACAGAGAAAACTATTTTGCATTATATGTTACATTATTTGACATTATCAGTCATATGTATTTATTTATATACTATAAAAAATAAACAAAATAAAATGAAATTAAAGTTAAACACACACACACACACACACACACACACACACACACACACACACACACACACACACACACACACACACACACACACACACACACACACACACACACACACACACGAATACTTTAGAGACTACTTTTTGTCATGCTTAAAGGTTCCATAGAGTGTTTTTATGTTTCATTTATAATCAGAAAAAAAATACCCCCAGAATAAGAAGCTTGGTTTTGAGCATATTTGGAACAGTCATTAATATTAATGAGCTCTTTCTCTCTCTCTCTCTCTCTCTCTCTCTCTCTCTCTCTCTCTCTCTCTCTCTCTCTCTCTCTCTCTCTCTCTCTCTCTCTCTCTCTCTCTCTCTCTCTCTCTCTCTCTCTCTCTCTCTCTCTCAATAATAATAGTTCAACAATTCAATAATTCCTTTATTGGCATGACAAATGTTACAAATGTTTTGCCAAAGCAGTTATAAATTTTACATAAAAAGTAACATACAGATTTAATAAAAAACAGTACACACAGTAAATACTAGTAAAAAAATGTGATATTTCTATATAATAATTAAATAAAATGTTAACAATACATCATATTATTCAATACATCACATTAATATTCAATATATTATATTATTATTCAACATATCATATTATTCATACAAATCAATACAAATATAGATCAGAATAAAATGTACATTTAACAATCAACATTTTAGGATAAAACAGTAAGACAATAATAATCAGTATATTTACAATAATTATAATAATTTACAAATAATGTGTGTGTGTGTGTGTGTGTGTGTGTGTGTGTGTGTGTGTGTGTGTGTGTGTGTGTGTGTGTGTGTGTGTGTGTGCGCGTGTGTGTTTGCAGACGCATCACTGATGTTTTTATTGGTCTGCTCTCTCTTTTTGTGACAGGCATTAATGTATTGGGCACCTCGAAGGACACACTCATTTTTTTCCCCTAGTAAATATTGAAGCTGTGTTTTATTGTCTAACTCAGAGAATTCTGGGTAAATGCTCTGAAGTTTGGTGTAGAATGTTTCCCTGATGTGCTGATAGTTTGTGCAGCGGGTGAGGAAGTGTTCCTCCGTCTCCACCTCTGCCTGGGCACAGTCAGGGCAGATGCGTCTCTCTTGAGGTTGCCAGTTCTGTCTGTATCGGCCCGTCTCTACTGTCAGACTGTGAGCACTCAGCCTGTATTTAGTCATTGTTGTTCTTAGTTTAATGTCCCTTACTGCACTCAGTACTGTCCTTTACTGCGCTCTCTCTCTCAAACACACACACAAAAACAAAATGAGGTCCTCAGAAATACACATGTGCAAAACAATCATATCTTGTCAACAAAATATTTAAACAAAGTTGACTTGTCAAATGACAATTAATTATACTGAATGGATTCACAATTGTTTAAAGTTTTGTTGTTGTGGTGTCCAAACTCGGTTCTGTTGGGCCGGTGTCCCGCTGAGTTTAGCTCCAACTTGCCTCAACACACCTGCCAGGAAGTTTCTAGTATACCCAGTAAGAGCTTGATTAGCTGGTTCAGGTGTGTTTGATTAGGGTTGGAGCTAAACTCTCCAGGACACCGGCCCTCCAGGACCGAGTTTGGACACTTCTGTTTTAAGGTATGTGTTAGGCAAGGATTATCATTATAAACAACTGCATTTGATGTTATAAAATATAAAACTGCATGTATTTACTGGTGTCCTTTCACTCAAGAAAAAGGACAATAAAAATAAGTGATATGACATGTGTCACACAACCAGCGATCGCTTCCCAAAGGATCGCTGGTTTTCACACGAACTCTCTAAACTACATTTCCGCTTTTCCCAGGACTACACATTCATACATGCACTGCTCCCAAACACACACGTCTGTTCATTCATCTATCCTGATTGCATCACCAGCTGAGCCTTGTTCACAGACTGATTTCATTCCATTTATAAGCCACTCATTCACACTTCCAGTTTGCAGAGTCTTGTTTTCCTAGTGTAACATTACAACGCGTTTCCCTGTCTTGTTTCTCCGTGTCTCGATCCTAGCCTTGTACCTTTGTTATCCTGTTTAGCCGCCTGCCTTTCGACCTATTGCCTGTTATATTGACGATGATTCTGGACTGCCTTCATATACCCGTTTGCACCTGATTTGACCATTGCTTGCCTGACATTGAATAAACCTGCATATTGGATCTTACCTCCTAACAACATGATGCTTAAATGTGCATATTTAACATATTCAGCTGTTCACATGTGTTTGCTGCCTCATTACAAACATTTAACTAACAAAAGCTACATTTAAATAGAACTTCATGCTTTTTGTGGTGGTACTGATAAAATTTATAATCCATATATCCCACATTTTGTGTTCTGATGAGCTGTAAACAGATGAGACGCTTTAGGGTACTTTCACACCTGTGGATCGATTCTCTTGTTCTGAAACAAGAATTAAAATTGTTACAATGTTGCTCTTTGTTCACACTGCAAAGTTTCTAAACGGACCAAAAGAGCTAAAACAAGTCACGTGCGATTAAAAGACATTATAAGCCAAAAGCTGCACATTCATTTCAAATGGTGACACCCTCAGACATTGTCACTAAATATAAATCAGAGGTACAGTAAGACTTACTTATACATAACAGTTGGCTTATCTGCATTATAGGTTTTACATTAGAAATAACAGATAAACTAAGACTGCTGTTCATCAATTTTCCTAACAAATAAACAGCTCTCATTAATAGTTCAACATGCTTTTACTTTAATATTTAACAAGAAACGCCCTCCGTACTCATAATTCTCTCTTAATATAGCTGTATATATGCCTTTGACATATCCATGATACACTGTGATATAGCCGGGCTTGCTTTTTCACTACAATCGATCCGCTCCAGAATTTGTTTCAATCAAGCCAAGATCAGGACCGATTGTTTTGGTGCAAATCAGAGCGCGATTGCTGGATTCACATATGCCAAACGAACCGAGCTAACTGGGGAAACATGCCAGGTTCCGAAACAAAACTCCAGGTGTGAAAGCACCCTCAGTCTCTTTAAAGACAGAAGGAGCATATCTGTGAAACAGGCACCCATGCCTGTATCTACATAACTGTCTCATTTTCAAAGTAAGAGTCTCACATACATAAAATATTTAATAAAGGATTCGATAAATTCAAAAATAAGGGTAAAATTATCATTGTAATCTCACTAGAAAACACTGTAGCCAAACACAGCCTGGGTGGGTGTGCGTCCAAGTGTTGTTTGGATGGCCTATTTTTCATAGGGATTTTGGTGCAGCAGTTCTGTTTGAGGATCACAGAATGTAATTTCCTTGTACTGAACTCTGAACTGATTATTCAGCCTGATCTCATGAGGAAACGTAACTATTTTACATTTTGTCAGTTTAGTAAGTTCAGTCGTATTAAAATGTACAATTTTAAAAAGGAGGTGTGGCACCCAACCCTGCCCCTAAACCCAACCATAATTGGGAGATGAGAAAAATCGTACTAAATTGTACAAATGAGATTGTACAAATTCATATGAATTAGCCACGTAACCTAAAAGTTAAGAATTGCAGTGAGATTTTGTTGCATTATTCAACTATGCCTGGGCCCATAAAGTATGTCATCTTAACATAACGAAACATAATTGATTTTAATTAACTCATCTTTCCACATCATGCTTTTTTTGTTGCACTTATTTTATTGAGAGAAAACCATACAGAACATATTTATATATTTACCTTTATATATTTTAGCCATAATGAGTATGTTGGGGGATTGATTTGCATTCCATCTCTTATACATTGAATTGCATTCCATCTCTTGAGCAATGAGTTGCTAACTGCGATTCACATAATGCCAGACACAAGTGTCGCTGTTTTCTGAAATACTGCAATTAGTTAATTTTTAATGTAGGAATCACAGGACTTTTTCTAATCCCCATAGACAACAAAAAACAGAGTAATGACTGCAGGTTAAAAGAAAGTAGTGTAGTAAAAGTACCAATACAGCACTAAAAATGTCCTCAGGGGAAAATAATAGTACACAATTTTTAAAGTACTTAGTAAATTACAATTTCTGAGAAAAACTACTCAATTACAGTAGCTTGAATAATTGTAATTTGTTACTTTACACCACTTATAAACTAGAGGTAAATGGTTAGACAGACATTTGACATTTCAATTGACAAGTGAAGTAGTTTACATTTTGTTAAACTACAGCAAAATTGTTAAAAATAAATACAATAATTAGTTAAGTCATTAAGTCAAGAATGAGATATTTACTTGCAAATATTCTTTAAGAAATAGGAACATATCCATTCTTGTTAACACCAATAAATGTAGTTTATTGTTTTAAAATTATTCAGACCCCTCATGCACAAATAAAAGGTGATTCAGGCAGACTAATGAATAACACTACAGAAAAGACCATGTAATCAACCTGTCTTTGTGTTCTTTGTTATTATTTTTGCCACGTTTGTAAAGAACTATTCCGAATTACCTCTTTGAGGTTTCTCTGAAACAATGGAGTTAAATGTCATGACCTGGATATCAAGAGGAGCATTTTGAAGGAAATGATCAAGAAGTACCAGAAAAAGGCCAAGATGGAGAATTAGCAATTGATTTGAGCACATATCTTAGTGCAGCAGCGATACAAATCATGTTAGAAGTTGGTGCTTTTTGAAAATGATTGTATAGAATGCAGGCCTGTAGCCAGGGGGGTTCAAGTGGTTTAAAGAACCCACCCCTCAATAACAAAGCCAGAATTAGTCCCATACATGTGCTCACTTGTCCTATTTTGACTGCCACAGCATCATAAGTTGCGAAAATAACCCATTGAAAAAGACTCTAAGACCAAGCCACATCAGCTGTTGACCGTCACACCAGTTCAGCTAATTAAATATGGCCAATGCAAACTATTATTTTCCATGAGTCTAACATCCAGCTGTGCAAGAAAACATACAATCAGATGTAAGTGAAGTCATTTTTGTTAATGTATAGTTTTAAAAAGAGAAAACATTTTGCAGGTAACTTTATATTAAAATTAAAATTATTAAATTATTAAAACTTCATATTAAAATTAATTTGAATAACAAATGTGCTTAAAATGACACTAAAATGCAGTATTTAAATCTCATACTTAAATAAAAATGAGGGGAATAACTGCAAAAAGGTCCACATTTTGAGAAAATTAACCATCTCTTACACCAGACTGGCTACAGGCCTGGAATATATAGAATTATGTTAAGTATTCAATTCAATTCAAGTCAAGTCAAGTCAAGTCAAGTCAAGTCAAGTCAAGTCATCTTTATTTCTATAGCGCCTTTACAATGTAGAATGTGTCAAAGCAGCTTCACATAGAAGATTAAAGTAAATGGAAACAGTGTCAGTTCAGTTTTTAGAGTTTAATTTCAGTTTAGTTCAGTTCAGTGTGGTTTAATTTTCCCAGCTGAAAGTCCATATGCTGAAGAGCAAATCCATCGATGTGCAGCTCCACAAATCCCAAACCAAGCTAGCCAGTGGCGACAGTGGCGAGGAACAAACTTCACCAATTGACGAAAGTGAAAGAAAAAAAACTCGAGAAAAACCATGCTCAGTTGGGCACGACCAATTCTCCTATGAGAAAAATCTTGTGCAGAGCTGCAGTCTAGGCATCGGAGGCTGGAAAACGTTGGACGTTCATTGTGGAGAAGCTGCAGGTGGGAGGCTGGTTTACGGGCTGGCCCTTCAGGATCAAGGCGAAGACTCTTCTGTCACTGGGATCTTATATAGGAATCAGTCTCATGCTCTCCACTCCGCCATAACCACCACAGTAGCTGTTAAGGATGCAGCCTGGTCCAGAGTTATGGAAACCTTGGGAATAATAAAAAAAAAAGAAGAGACTAACATAAGCTCAGATGCCATTCAAATTATAATGTCTTTTTAAACCCTTTTATTCATTCATTCATTCATTCCTTTTCGGCTTAGTCCCTTTCTTAATGGGATTTGATCTGTATGCAATGCAATATAATTTTTGATATTAGCTAAATTTAAAAATGTTGTCATCCCTCGGTACCTTGGTCATCACATCATCATTATGCATGATCATGGCCAGCAAATTCATCAACAGACCTCAAACGTGTATCAAACGGTTACATTTGGCAGTTTACATGTTTTTGTTGCCTCATTACAAACATGTGAGACACATTTCACACACATTAAACAAACAACAGATACATTTAAATAGAACCTTATGCCTCTTTGGGTGCCACTTAATACATTTATAATCCAAATATCCCAATATTTTGTGTTCTGATGAGCTAGAAACAGGAATGAGTGCCCATTTTGAAGAACTGCTCCTTCCCAGCAGGCATTTATTGTTTTAAAAGATGTCTAATAGACGTCTAACTGTCTTCTTGGCTAAAACAATGCTAAATGGGCTGTCAGTGAAAATCTAATAGACGTCTAAGAATAGGCCAACACTAGACTTGTCATCAAATAAACATAAATGAATGACTACACATGTGAAGTCTGTCTAATCTGTCTATTTGACGGCTAGTCTAGTTTTGGCCTATATATGGATTCATTCATTCATTTTCTTGTCGGCTTAGTCCTTTTATTAATCTGGGGTCGCCACAGCCGAATGAACCAAATTATCCAGCTTTGTTTTTTACGCAGTAGATGCCCTTCCAGCTGCAACCCATCTCTGGGAAACATCCACACATACACACACACACTCATACACTACGGACAATTTAGCCTACCCAATTCACCTGTACCACATGTCTTTGGACTATGGGGGAAATCGGAGCACCCGGAAACCCACGCGAACGCAGGGAGAACATGCAAACTCCACAGAGAAACGCCAACTGAGCCAAGGATTGAACCAGCAACCCAGCGACCTTCTTGCTGTGAGGCGAACGTGCTACCCACTGCGCCACTGCGTCGCCCCTATATATAGTTATCTATTAGATTTTCACTGACAGCCCAAGTTTAGCCTTGTTTTAGCCAAGCTGGCTACGTTTAAATGTCTATTAGACATCTATTAAACAAAATTGTTTGCTGGATTTATTCTTTCTACCCATAACCTTTTCATAATAAGAGTCCCACATAAATGGAATGTTTAATAAAAGTCTAGATAAACCTACAAATAAGGGGAGGAACAAATCCATCAACAGACCGCACAATCAATTGAGGAATATCTTTTTTCTCTCTGCGTACACATTTGCAAATGTAATGTTGCTCTCTGTAATTCTCTCTAATGCATTCATTAAACAGCTGTCTCTCTCAGAGGCCTGTTTTTCTCCCTCTGCCATTCAGAAATGTTTACATTATTTTTGATCTGTTGCAAACAAGCGCAGCATAAGAGCCAGGTGGGGGAAAGATAGTGGGAACCACCCCAGCTGGAGAGAGACTCTGTCTGATCAAGACTAACCCACATTCAGCTCTACAAGACAATGCATGGCTTATGATCATTTTTGAACACATGCCTGTGCTTTCTGTATAAATTATGTAAAGAAACTATAGCCGCAGTTTCTATTATTAATAGATCTAAAATGTTATGTGCACATATTTAGTTTATAATACATTACTTATTAGATTTTTACATATTACAGTAGCCATTTATTTTGTTTGTTTGATTTTAAGGTCAATTTACACAGCACAGACAAATGCCAACAAACAAGCTGGCTGTTGTATTTAGAAATGTTGGGGCAAAATATTGTCATATTCACACTGCTCCAACAATTGCCACGCACAAAAATTAGTGAGTAATTAAATGATGCTTCTCAGAGCTAAAATCCACTTTTATGTTGACGTATGATGTTTGTCAATGTGTGGCCTTTAAACTAGTGTGTAGATTTGTTTGAACATTTTTAATTATTCATTTTAATCTAATTTGTTTACTATTGTTTATTGATTTAATATATATTTTTAATTGAGTTATTTTCATTGAAGGCGACACGGTGGCTCAGTGGCTGGCACTGTCGCCTCACAGCAAGAAGGTCTCTGGTTTGGGTTTCGGCTGGGTCAGTTGGCATTTGTGGATTTTCAATAGTGTGGAGTTTTGGCATGTGGGGAGTTTGCATGTTCTCCCTGTGTTGGTGAGAGTTTCCTCCGGGTGCTCTGGTTTTCCCCACAGTCCAAAGACATGTGCTATAGATGAATTGAATGAACTAAATTGGCTGTATTTTTATCCAATTCTGGAAATTAGGTCACCATAACCCTATTTATTATAATAGTATTAATTAGGCCTGTTATAATGATTAGATTGTCTGTTTTTTTTATCTTAAATCAAATCAAAATAATACAAATTTTGATTATTGTAATTGTATTTCTATCTTATTAACATTTTATTTTTACATTTTAAGCTTTTATATATGCATTAAGTTACATATTTTAATTATCCATGTCCAACTAACTAACTAACTAAAAACACTCGTGAGGAGCAGTAACTTTATATGTAGTAACGGCTTAAATTATAGTCACATGACAAAAAATAAGTGGTTTAACCGATTAGCTCATCTAACCCCACTTTTCCTTGCCGTGTGCTTTTCCAAAATGATTGAAGTCAGGGGTATCTCTCACTCTTGCTCTCTGTGCGTGCGTGCGTGCGGGCGTTCGTGTGTGTGTGTGTGTGTGTGTGTGTGTGTGTGTGTGTGTGTGTGTGTGTGTGTGTGTGTGTGTGTGTGTGTGTGTGTGTGTGTGTGTGTGCGTGCGTGTGTGTGTGTGTGTGTGCGTGTGTGTGTGTATGTGTGTGTGTGTGCGTGTTTTGGAAGCTAACAGCACCATCTAGTGTTTTTTCTTGATCCAACGAGTATGAAACTCAGTAGGCATACCCACTACCTTTACTTGCTATGCTACACTTTGTGTCTCACATATGAATTAAAATATAGATACATTCATTTATAGCATATAATTAGTCTAAGCAGCTATTTTAGCTTGCAATTCTTATTTGCCCACACAGACAGAAAAAAAGATTTGTATCTATGCCACTGTCTGAAATAGCCTATTCAACATCTAAATAACAACACTGCTGAATTTTTAATCACTATTTTTGTAAGTCAAATTAAGTGATTTTATTGTAATTTTAGTCACATATACAGTGAAATGAAACAATGTTCCTTGGGACCAAGGTGTAGAAAATTAACTAACCTAAAAACAAAAAGTGAATGTAAACAACATTTATTTAATTTGTTTAAATTTAGTTAGTTGAACTTTTGTTAGTTTAATATTTTTTGTGTTACATCTGTAAAGGTTGGAGGGTAACAGTCATACACTGAAAATTTGCTGTTTGTTTAAACTGTTTATGAGCTGAAACGACACAAATGTTTTGTTTTTTTTGGGGGGGGGGGGGCATAGGGCAACGTAATTGTTTTTGTGCAATTTACTTAAATTTGTACAAACAAAGTTAACTTAATTTCTTCATGTGGTTACACTTACCCAGAATTTTTATAGTGTGTTTTCCTACATCCTCCCTTAATATGGAATTTCAAGATCCCTCTTTTTCCCTCTGTTTCTTTTTTTAATTAAAGAATTGTCTCAGACAATAAAGGCGTGTCTTAGTACTTTTATACCATTACCACATTTATTTTACAAAATAATTTTTTACCAATTATTAGGAAATTACAACCCAGGCTGGATATTAAATGAACAAATCCAGAGGGTAAGAGTT
This sequence comes from Danio rerio, assembly GCF_052040795.2. Lineage (NCBI taxonomy): Eukaryota > Metazoa > Chordata > Actinopteri > Cypriniformes > Danionidae > Danio > Danio rerio. Next base: position 10,869,529 of record NC_141033.1, read on the forward strand.
TTGATTACTACAGAGAATTCTTTAAATTTGATAGGAAAGTTTGATTTAGAATGACAAAGGAATCATTCATTCATTCATTCATTTACTTTTCGGCTTAGCCTCTTTATTAATCTGGGTCCCGACAGCGGACGGAACCACCAACTTATCCAGCATATGTTTTACGCAGCGGATGCCCTTCTTGCTGCAACCCATCACTGGGAAACAACCATACACACTCATTCACACACATACACTACGCTCAATTTAGCCTACCCAATTCACCTGTGCCGCATGTCTTTGGACTGTGGGGGAAATCAGAGCACCCAGAGGAAACCCACGAGCACACAGGGAGAACATGCAAACTCCACACAGAAATGCCAACTGACCCAGCCAAAGCTTGAACCAGTGACTCTTCTGCTGTGTAGCCCGAAAAAGGAATCTTAAGAATACATTTTCAAAGATGAACTAAATAAATCTTATCTTCAGTGCATGGGTTAAATATATAAACCCATGCTCCAACAACAACAACAACAACAACAACAACAACAACAACAACAACAACAACAACAACAACAACAACAACAACAACATTTAGTTCAAATGACATAAGTAATCTTATAGGGATAGTTCACCCAAAATTAAAATTTACTGTATTATTTACTCACCTTCATGAGGTTTCAAACCTTCATCAGTTGAAGAAAACAAAAAACTATTTTAGAGAAAGCTGAAATCCTTTAAACATTGACTTTTAGTGCGGGAAAGATTAAAACGATGTAAATGAATGGCTACGAGTTTACAGCTTTCCTCTAAATATATATATTTTTCTGTTTAAAAGAAGAAGAAAGAAAGTCAGAAAGGTTGCAGACAAGTGACGGGGAGTAAACAATGACAGAATTTTCATTTTTGGGTAAACTATTTCTTTAACACTAACAATGTAGCGCACCAACAAACACAGAAGTGAATAGGGGGTAGTGCAAATACAGTGCTGAGCATATATAAGTACACCCCTCACAAATCTAAGTTTTAAATTCATATTTTTAATAGGAAACTATACAATATTATACCCTCCTGAGACCCAAAGAACATTTTTTATTTTATTTTTTTATTTTTTTTTGTGATTTATTTTTTCTGTGATACATCATTGGGTTAAATTCTATAATTTAGCGTTTTTACATTTTGTTTTTATTTTTAATTTTACAGCATGTCCACTGTAGTAGACCACAGGACCATTTTAGTTCGTTATATGGCTGTAAAGGGATATTAATCCAATATTAATGTAACAAAAACAAAATAAAAGCCTTTTTTCCTTTTGTTTTAAAATTCCTGAAACTGTTTAGTCTGAAAGAGAGCCAAACTAAAAAAAAACACAAAAAAATAAAAATAAAAAAGAAGCGATGTTAATCCAAAACAAATTTAACATAAAAGTGATTTAAAACCGATTGTCATTCTCTAATTGTCTCTTATTCTCTAATTGTCTGATTGTCAGATTCTAAATCAGAGTCTCCCTCAACTATTTTAAAAAGAATCCACTCTGCTTCAGTTCTGCCCTCTGCAACATGAAGTCATTAATTACATTAAGATGGTCCTGGTGTCCACTACAGTGGACAGTTAAAAAAGGATGATATTTTAAAACAAACATCAAAAAAGTTAACAGCTTTGAAAGCTAAATGTATTGTTCCTGACACTTTAATTAACAAATATATATGTAATAACAATAGTAAAAAAAACATTAAAAAAGCTAAATTTTGCATGCCTCTCTCCTTCCCATTAAATGTGCTTGTTTGTATGCCGGCCATTTTGAATGCCGTGTAAGAAGTGGTTCCTGCATGCCAGCCAATCAAATGACATATCACTAGAAGGGCCAGGAAGTCTTCTGAACAGTACAACAGGACTTGACAGAGTAGCTCAAAAAATTCTAAGAAAATTCATGAAAACGCAATGTCCACTACAGAGGACACAAGTCAGTGGGTGGGGATTAGGTTAGTCAGTACTGAAGCCAAATCTGGAGCTTATCTACCAAAATAACTTACGATAATGGTACCAAAACTAGTACAACCAAATTTATGTTATAGAAAACTATTAAATATAAATTTTAGAAAAGGAAAATCAAGAGAAGCAAAAACTTAAAAAAAAATTTGTTGAATTTAGTTTTTTTTTGTGCAATATTTAGCTTGAATTTATATGCATTATCTTTCAATTTCTAAATATGTTTGGTGATTAAAAAAGTATTTTTATAAATATATCTGTTTATTAAATCTATAACAATCTAACATAAACATAAATGCACAAAAATACATAGCATATATTCACTAAGAAATGGATCAAAATTTTTCAAAATTCGGTGTACTGAATTATGCTGAGCACTGTATATCTGTGTGATAATAAATACCGCACGTGCAAACATTTAAAGATCTGAGTTATTCTGCAAAAACTGGGAATAATAAAGTTCTCATTTTAGTGCAAGTGGATAAGAAAAGTTTAGATGTTATCTGCAATTTTCTTCTAAAATGAGCATCTTTGTCACTCTTTGTCTCCTTTGTTAATGTTCCTTTATTTCACTTCAAGGTAGAAAAAAGAAACAACACACATTGCCATAAACATGAAATTACAGAACCCACACACAGGAGACAGAAAAATACCAATCTCCCAAGAAAATGTTCAAGTTTTAGAACTCTTCATATAAATACAGTTGAAGTCAGAATTATTAGCCCCCCTTTGATTTTTTCTTTTTTTAATATTTCCCAAATTATGTTTAACAGAGCAAGGACATTTTCACAGCATGTCTGATAATGTTTTTTCTTCTAGAGAAAATTTTATTTGTTTTAATTCGACTAGAATAAAAGCAGTTATTATTTTTTTTAAACACCATTTTCAGGTCAAAATTATTAGCCCCTTTAAGCTATATATTTTTTTCGATAGTCTACAGAACAAACCATCGTCATACAATAACCTAATTACCCTAACCTGCCTTGTTAACCTGATAAAACGTAAGCCTTTAAATGTCACTTTAAGCTGTATAGAAGTGTCTTGAAAAATATCTAGTAAAATATTATTTACTGTCATCATGACAAAGATAAAATAAATCAGTTATTAGAAATGAGTTATTAAAACTATTATGTTTAGAAATGTGTTGAAAAAAATCTGCTCTCCGTTAAACAAAAATTGGAATAAATAAATAAATAAACAGGGCGGGCTAATAATTCAGGGCAGCTAAAACAGCTAATTTAAAATATAGAATTGGAATGGAGTATTGCTAATACTCTAAACACAATTTAAATGTTCTCTCTCTAATCCATATTTATACTGTAATATTTTTAAGAAACAAATAATACTCATTGTTCCAAAACAATAATGCACCAGGAGTTCTGTTGCAAGTTTAACAGTGACTACTTTCAAATATCCAGTTCAAGAAATGTCCATACTGCAAAAAAAAAAAAAAAAAAACTTCCACAACTCCATCAAAGTGACCTCCAGAACAGCGTTTTGAACCCGTCATCCTTGTATCACATTCCTCAGAGTGTTTTTCCGAAGCAGTTCAGCCAGAAGAAATGACTTAATGATTGAATGCTGCCTCCTTGCAGGAGCAGGAACCTCAGGCTGCCATTTAAAGCCCATTGATTTGCACAAGAGAACAAGCCAGATTTGTTTACTGAATGAACACAGCTTTTTAAAATTGGGATGGCAGTGTTGAGAGTTTGTCCTGAATGTTTATTGTCACTGTTAAAGAAATAAACTGTCTTTGTGTTCAAGAAGCCCGAAAGTTGCCTGCAATTTATCTTCAATTTTGAGCAAAAGAAAAAAGTACTTGTAATCCTTAACCTCTTTGCATATATTTGTGCTAGCTAATGAGGCAAACTAGGTTAATGAGGCTCGTCTTTAAATTAGTGATGCAAATCGCAGACTGACCCATAAACGCCGTGTGTGTGAGCTTATGGCTTCTAACAGTATAGCATTGGAAGTATCTGAGACGTTCCCTCCGGTGCTGTCACTGATATTTACTGTCCATTATTGATGATGTCATTTAAATATGCAGCAGGACAAAAGAGGCTACAAAGTGTCTGAAGACGAGTGTGTCATTATTGTTTCATTACAAAGTTTGCAAAGTCTAGACTTATAGAAAGTTGACTTAAAGAAAGATCTGTAAGAAGCTGATTCAATTTTATTGCGCGGTCAAATTAATATGACGATCGCCACTCTTAATAAGCTTCCCTGAAAATAGCAGCCATAAATCCTCTCTGTACTGTGTTTGTTCTTCTAAACTAGTTTCAGAGGATGAAATGAGCTGGTTAAGATGAAAGTAATCTTGAGAGAGTCTAAAGGCGTCACATTTCAGCAATGGAGAACCTCATTGTTTCCTGTATATAGAGTCAATAATGCAACAGTCCTGTTTGTAAGAATGAAGTTTTTTGAATAGAGTGCAGTCTAATCTATGATGAGCGGTTTAAAATTGGAAAAATAATATTACATATGGTCTTTGTTTAGCAAGCTTGTGTTAAATTGATTAAATAGTTCAATAAACATTTAAATCTAATGACAAATTAATATATTAAAATAAATGCTGTTTTTTAATCTATTCTTCAAACACTCCTGAAAGCAGATTTATGGTGGTCAGAAGAGAGAAAGATTTCACTTCCTCAACCTCAGACAGCACACGTAAGTCTACAAGACATATTTTATAGAGCAGTTGGTCTGAAAAACATCTAATGTGTATATTAAGATCTCATAAACATCTTTAAAGTGTGTATTAGAAACATTTTAAGTTGTCTATTTATCATATAATGGTTCATATTGCATATGAGCAAATATTCTACTCTTCAAAAATATGTTTGCTTAAAATGAGCTGAAACAACAAAGTTCTTGAGTGTGTTTTCACAGTTTTATGTTTAATCAGGAGGCCGCGACACGGAGCCAACACAATATCACAGCAATTCGTAACTTTTTGATTTAGTGGCTAATTCGTTTGAATTCGTACGATCTAATTCGTCCAATTTTGTACGACTTGCTCATCCCCTAATGACGTTTGGGTTTAGGGGTGGGGTTAGGTGCCACGCCTCCTTTTTAAAAATTGTACAATTTCGTACGACTAAACTCTTACGAATTTGTACAAATTAGCCACTAAACTGGCAAAACGTAAAATACGTTTTCTCGTGAGATCAGGCTGGTGGCTCAGTGGCTGGCACTGTCACCTCACAGCAAAAAGGTTGCTGGTTCTAGTCTCAGCTGGGTCAGTTGGCATTTCTGTGTGGAGTTTGCATGTTCTCCCGTGTTTGTGTGGGTTTCCTTCGGGGTGCTCCGCAGTCTAAAGATATGCTGTATAGGTGAATTGGGTAAGCTAAATTGGTTGTAGTGTATGAATGTGTGTAAATGAGTGTATGTGAGTGTATGTGGGTGTTTCCCAGTACTGGGTTGTGGCTGGAAGGGCATCCTACGGTGGCAGAGAGAGCTTAACGTGCTGCAATTTCAATACAAAAAATGACAGCAAATTAAGAAAAGATCTTCATCGGTTTGACATATGTGCTGCATGCTCCTACAATGGAAACAAATTAATAAAACGCGCTGCATTTTCTCACAGAGTAAACAATTCACTCAATTCACTCAATTTTCTCATTACACTTGCAAATTAAACGGAGCACAATGGAAATGTTTCAAGGGGACCCAAAAATGTGACAGACATCGATGTGCCGTGATCATTGCTGTTTTTCAATTCCAAGAACGCAGAGAATGAACACATCCGGGAAGTTTCATGTATCCTCTGTTCTTGTGGTCTTGAGTATTTGAACTAAACTTTGGCAGCTGATGATGATGCTACATGAGAACACGAGGATGCAAGATCGCTAAAGAATGTACATTGAGAAACAGCCTACGGCTGCATGCGAAACCACATCCTTCCATACTATAGTGAGCTAAAATAAGTATTTTGAAATTCAGTATGCGAGAAGTACCCGGATGACTTATTACTTCTCCCGAGATTCTGAAGTGCGCATCTCATGCACACTGCACTATCCCATGATGCCCCGTATGAGAATTCATAATTGCGAGCGAAGCAAGCAACTGACGCAGGTAGGTCACGTGACCATGACAAAATGGTGGATGTAGTACATTCGAATTCCATTCATAATGCTCACATTCATAGTCTGTGTCCGAAACTGCCTACTACTCAGTAGGTACTGCATTTGAATTTAACGTACTACTCAGCCATTAGAAAAGTACGTTCTATACAGTATAAATGTGAGAAGTATGAATGCAATTTGGATGTACAGTACTACATCTGTCATTGGTACTTCTCACATGCTGTTTTTAGAATTCTATGAATTCGGACATACTTCTCAGCTTGCATACTGATTTTAGCGTACTATATAGTATGGAAATATGAGGTTTCGGATGCAGCCATACTGTATAGAATGTACTTTTCTAACAACCAAGTAGTACATTTAAACTCAAATGCAGTACCTACTAGCAGTACCTACCTACTATTTTCGGACGCAGCCTATTGCTCAGTGAAATTATAGGTGATCTTTGAAAAGTGAGTTTTTTTTTTGTTTATTTTGACATCCTGATTCCTTTGTCTTTTGTATTTTATTAGCCTAAATAACCATAACCTAAATAGCCGTTATGTCATGTTTTAGGGTCCAATTAAAACAAGGCCATTATGTTCCAAGCTACTTGAAAGTGTTGTGACAAAATGCAGAGTGTTTCCGTTAAATGTTTGCGCTGTGAAAAAATGATACATGTTTTATTAATTGTTTGTGTTGTGAGAAATTGCAGTGTGTTTTTTAAAAATGTGTTTGCGTTGTGAGGATTTGCAGAATGTGTGCTGTCAAACGGATGAAGATCTTTTCTTAATTTGCTGGTATTTTCTGTAATTCCACGTGTTTCCTTAAATTGCAGCACATTAAGCTCTCGGCCACCATAGTATCCGCTGTGTAAAATATATGCTAGAATAGTTGGCAGTTCATTCCACTGTGGTGACTAAGTCACTAAGTCAGAGTAAACTGAATGAATGTATGTTCAATCAGCTTATAATTTAAGTTAACTTAATTAATTTGCGCTGGGACAATATGAGGGGATTGTGTAGAACCCCGCATTTTTCAGTGTAAAAAAAAAACATCCAGTCGTAAATTAAATTAATTAATTAAAAATGAATCTATTTATGTGACTCAATCGAGACAATTTTTTCCCTAAATTTTTTAGAGCCAAATACAAAATAATATGTGTCTATTGCATCTAATACCATGAGAAAACTCTTGTCTGGAGCCATGAATATTCATTCATTCATTTTCTTCTCATCTTATGAGATTAACATGGGGCTGCCACAGAGGAATGAACCACCAACTAATCGAGCATATGTTTTAGACAACACAATCTCACAGGAATTGGTAACTTTTTGATTTAGTGGCTAATTCGTATGAATTCGTACGATCTAAATTTTACAATTTAGTACCACTTGCTCATCCCCCAATGACGGTTGGGTTTGAGGTGGGGTTAGGTGCCACGCCTTCTTTTTAAAATCGCACAATTTCGTACGACTGAACTTGTACAAATTCGTACATATGAGCCACTAAACTGGCAAAACGTAAAATACTTACTTTTTCTCGTAGGATCAGGCTGGTTTTAGGCAGTGGATGCCCTTCCAGCTGCAACCCATCACTGGGAAACACACACTCATTCACACACACAAACGCACACACACACTCATACACTACGGACAATTTAGCTCACCCAATTCACTTATACCGCATGTCTTTGGACTGTGGGGGAAATCAGAGAACATGGAGGAAACCCACGCAAACACAGGGAGAACATGCAAACTCCACACAGAAATGCGTCACTGCGCCATTGCGTCACCAGCCATAAATATGTTTCTATTTAATTATTTTGTGATTTTCAAAGTTTTAAGATCTTTTGAAGACTCATTATAAGCACCCGTTTCAGATAAAAATCTTCTTTAATCCTCTACTAAAGCACAAACATCACCTACATCTCAGGACACCCCAAGGGTGAATATAATCAACAATTCATTTGAATACAATATAAAAAAATGATCAAATCTTTATAGAAAGTCCCCAAAAATACATGAAACCCAATATGCTAGTGTGTGTGTGTGTGTGTGTACCAGTGAGTGTGAATGTTTGGGTTAGTGTGTCTCAGTCTGTGAGCATGGATGTGTGATCTAACAGTAGCTGACAGGGAGGTTGGAGGGCACTCTCTAGGGTCCTCAGGCTGAAGCACTCTAGACCGCATACAGCAGAACTGCTCTCTGTCCCACCGAGATAACAATTAGCACACATCCGCACACACACCCCGTAATGCAAAACCCAGAGCGCCCAAGTGTGTTAAACAACCTGCGTTAAATGTGTACGATGTGCTTGTCCTTGATGCATGTTGCTTAGCGTCCGTAGAATATTGTTCGAATATTGAGGTGTATTTCAAACTGCGCCTCCACCCATGTGGGCATGCGCCTATAAATGCCGCCCGCTGGTGAACTGGTGGCTGGATCTGTTAGCCCTTTTACATTTAACATGAGGCCAGTCTGCCTCTTCCTGACTTATTCATCTAGTTAGGAGCTCACTAGCTCTAACGTGAATGGACAGCTGTGCGTCTGGTGAAGACCTCTCCATCTCCCCTCGGTCTCGGAGGAATCCGGCCCAGAATTCACAGCTTCCGGCCCACGCACATTTCACAACATGATCCGCTGGCTTTAGCAAGTGTAAGTGTGCTTGTGAAGATCTGCCCATTTAAATGGCGTCCTACTGCATTCATTAAAGAGCAAAAAGAGGAGGGTGTTTTTAAAGTTCTGAAGGAAGTGAAAGGAAGGTGTGTGTGTGTGTGTGTGTGTGTGTGTGTGTGTGTGTGTGGAACCAAGGTCAAAGGGTGGTTGAGAGAGATCGATGCCATGATTGCTGGTGTGTGAGATGGATATTCACCAGTGACCCTCTGTCCCCAGACGTCTCATGCTAGGAAGTCGTCCGTCCCCAGAGACACTCAGACTGTCTGTACTGCGAGCATGACATGCTTTCCCCAATCGCTCGGTGTGTGTGCTCACATTTGTATTGTAGTCAAAGAAGCTGAAAGGCATCACAGTGAAAATAAAGTTTAGTTTAGTTTATTTAAAAACAGCCAAAGTCCTGTGCAGAGGTCATTAAGAACAGATAATACCAAAAAAGAGAGAATTAAAACAAAGGTATAACATCCATTCATTTTACCTTCAGCTTAGTCTCATTATTTTCATTGGTCACCACAACTGATGAACTGCCAACTATTCCAACAAATGTTTTACGCAATGGATACCCTTCCAGCCATAACTAGTTATTGGGAAACACCCATACACACATTCACACTCACTCTCATACATTACGGCCAATTTAGTTCATCCAATTAACCTAGAGTGCATGTCTTTGGACTGTGGGAGAAACCGGAGCACCCTGTGGAACGCTCAGCTGGGACTTGACCAAAACATAAGGAATACAGATGTGTTTTTATAGAGAGAGAAAATGAAACATTTCAGCCTTTCAGAGGCCATTCAATACATATTTCGGTTATTTTGGTCTTCAGTCAACTATTAATAATTTTTTAGCTGAAACTATGGTCGTTATACTGCAACAGTAACAGACTTAACCAATAAGCAAGGTAAGCAGCTGCTTAGGACTCCAGGGAATGAAGCTGCGGTCACACTGGACTTTTCTCCCCCTAGATTTCCATTCATACGCATGCAATACGGAAACACAAGCTCATGCGACAAGTTTCGCAGTTCGCTGCATTGCACAGTTCAAGCTTGGTGAATTCTGACCTGCGAAATCGCATCATTTGACTGCGTGAGACCAATCGAGGATCAAAACATGACCTCCCTGGATAAAAAAATTTAAAATATGGACCAATCACTCGCTTTTTAAAAAAAAGTTAATTCATCTTGTTTAATCCCGCCCCTTTTCACAGTTCTGCACTACAGAATTTTGCAACTCTATTGTGACCGCAGCTTTAGGGGGTCCCGTTTAATGCCAAGAATTCTATGTTAATCATATATCTTTTTTATAAAATTTTCTATAACATATTGTAAAATCTGTCTATAACCAATACGATTTTTTTTATTATTACTTTTTTTCAAAACTGGGAGCCCTCAGGAATATTGAAATGTTCCTTCTGTACTGCACATGCAAATATTAAAATCTAATCACAAATATAGTTAGTTTGGTAACTTGTTTTTTATTTTATTTGTGAATTTATTGTATTTAATTTAGATTTTAAAATTGTGCATATTTACAAACAAACAAATCTAGAGAAAGAGAGTGTTTTGAGTTTTAATGGGACCCCATACTTGGAAAAGCTTAGAGCCCCCAAATCACTAAGTCCGCCCCTGCACTATAATGTGCATTTGTGGAATGTATTTTTTATATAGTGAATTTATTATGCATGTTTTACACCCAAAGCACTTTATAATTGTATTAAGAAGTCTTTTCACACCCCTATTTAAAAATAATGGGTTGTTGTACCAAAATGTGGGTGCAATATGGACAAAACCACCCATTGGGTTTCAAAGTGCAATTTAAATTTCATTCATTCATTTTCCTTAGCCTTAGTCTCTTTATTCATCAGGGGTTGCCATAGCAGAATGAACCATCAAATTATCCAGCATACGTTTTACACAGCGGATGCCCTTCCAGCTGCAACCCAGTACTGGGAAACATCCATAAACCCTCATATTCATTCACACACATACACAACAGCCTATTTAGTTTATTCAATTCACTTATACCGTATGTCTTTGGACTGCGGGGGAAACCGGAGCACCTGGAGGAAACCCACTCTAACATAGGGAGAACATGCAAACTCCACACAAAAATGCAACCCAGGCTCATTCTGGAAACGTAGCCCCGCAGACGTTTATAGAGACAGCAAAATACGTCCCGGAAGGTACGTATTTGTGTAGTTTTTTTTTTACTGAATCCGCAAAAAGCCACTGTGTGCGCTTTTTCGCATCTCGACGCTGTTCGCGCCTGTGCTGTTTTCGCATAAAAAAAGCCGCTGGAGGCCGCTGTCAAGCAACTGTTTGTCTGAATGAGTGACCGACTGAATGTTTGACATGGGCGGCCAACCCAGCTACCCTCCTCCTTCTCCTTCTTCCCTAAACCCAAGTGACGATTTACAAAAGCCATCCAGAAACAGAAAAGCCCTCGTCCGATTTTGAGTGTGTTTTTGGATTTCACCGCATTCTCGCCCCGTTACGAAATCTTTTTTGGAGACTTTATTTTTTGGATTCTGTTTCTTGGCTTACCTAATTTCTGGAACCACTCTTCCCTGGACTCGAACCTAGTCGTAACAAACTGGTTGCGGTGGGAAAGCCCAAAGAGGAGCGCAAAGAGGAGCGGCCTCACACCGATCCGTAACGTTCGCTTGAAAAAGCGAAATGCAGCCATCCGTACCTCAAGCCACGTAAATCGCTGTCTCCAGAAACGTCTGCAGGCTCCGTTTTCAGAATGAGCTTGGGTTGCAAAAATGCCAGCTGACCCAGCCGGGGCTTGAACCAGCGACCTTCTTGCTGTGAGGCGACAACAATATAACAATGGTCCATGATAATACATTTAAAGTCTAATGAAGTGGACCAAACAGTATGTGCAAGAACCTTAATATTATTTACAACATGTTTAATCCACAACCTTAGGAAATGTTCATGAGTGAGTTCATAAAATTCCAGAGCACAAGATTTTTGTTGTGTTGAAGAAGAAAAGGCTGCTGGAGACAAACTGAAGAATTTGCTGAAGGTACAAACGGATAAGTAATTTACAGTACAATCCATAAAGTAGACAAGACTAAGAAGTGAGTGAGTATTGTATACTTTTATGTTGGTGTTAATGAGCATGTTTAGCGGGAAGGGGGCTACCAGTGCCTCAAAAAAGGTAAGTAACTTTCAGTAAGTTTAGGAGGGTGGTTGAGTTGAGGTGAAACAGACTGAAGACCCAAATGCCAAGACAGAAGCCCTTCACAAAATAGCAGACAGGACAGAGCTGACAGTATTGCTTTAGACTATTATAGCGGAGTTAAGAGAACTGGAGGCCACCAAGTCGGAGTTGGAAGAGTTGGAGACCTCCATGGCAGAGCTGAAGACCACCATGGTAGAGCTGGAGGCCACCAACATGAAGCCAGAGACCCCCACAGTGAAGCAAGTGGAGCTGAATGCCACCACAGGGGAGTTAATGGAACTGGAGGCCAAGGTGGGGTCAGAGCGGAAGACCTTGCAATGCTGGTGACCACAGCAGAGGGCTTTCACAGAGCACTCTGTTGAAAATTACATTTTGTCTCTTTGACTTTTATTGAATTAAATTTCATCACTAATTTATCCCTTGTATTATTCAATAGCAAAGGGAACACATACACACATGCTTCTTGTTATATTCCCTTTTCAAAATTTTGTAAAACAACCCAGCAGGCACAGGACAGGACGTCAGATTGATGTTGTACCCCAATGTCGAGCAATTTCTTTGGAAATGAAAATTAGGTTGACGTCAGAACCCAACATCAGGCTGACCTCAATGTCCAACGTCCAACCTAAAATCAACCAAATAATAACGTCTGATGATGATAAAGCTTGACGCAGTTTGGACGTTACCAATATGACGTCAATCACATGTTGGATTTTGGTGGCCATACATGACATATAATTGTCAGTATTTGACAGCTTTATGACTTTGATTTAAGATGTTGGATTTTGGTCACTTTCCAACACAACATAAATTCAACCAAATATCAAAGTCATTTGCCATCATTATTGGATATCAAAATAACATTGTCTTTAGACACTGGCTAGACATTAAATTTTTGGTTAACTGATGTCACAACCTAAATGTAACCTAAAATTAAAGGGGTGGTCCAGAGTGTATTTGTAGGCTTGGTTGTGTTCATAAGATGCAAAGCAATGTGTACTCATGCTTCATTTAGTTATTTTTTCATATATCTTACTTCAATTATATACAGCTACTTAGCTAACATGAAAACGATTCTCATATTTCCTAGTTCCTCTAAAAGGCCTGGTCTCAAGAGGCTCTGATTGGTCAGCTAACATTCTGTGCTGTGATTTGCGGAAGGTTTGAGCCTGAATCAGACAGACAATTAAAAGGACACAGCTTAATCTCATGCCTGCTCTCTGAAATAATATCTGACTAGTGTCTTTCACATATATTCGGGTTATAAGCATGTGTAAGTAATATAAAACTTTAACAAATCTTTTACGAGTTGGCTATTTGCGATGTACAGAAAGCAGGGAAAGTGGCCGCATAGAGAGACACTGCATCGCTGGGGAAGATTTTAAGTGTTTACAAGGGTTTGACAGATAAATATAAATTTGTAGCTAAGTTGTTAGCGGTGCCAAACAGCATTTCCTATTGTTTACATCCTTGTTTACGTCCTTTCTATACATCATACAGTTATTGCTAGACACTGTGTATGTAATAGACCAATTTTAACAAATAAAATACAGGTTGTGGTTCACATCCACAGCTTTTGCTATCATGGTTGGAGCTGCTCCTTCTTTGAGGAGTTTTTAGCCAAATCCAACACTAAACTAGGAGAGATTTTGGAAGTCGTCCTTTGTCAAATGCTAGAGCTATATGTTTTTAGAATTGTGTGGAACATCATTAAAATTAAACTGTAAGCACTATTCTTTTTGTGTTGTGTCCTTTGGAAGCCCAAATACAAAAACAGAACAAGTTAACTGGAAATAGCAGCATTTGGATGCATTTTAGCGTTTTTCTGCTATAACATTACAGCGCCTCTGCTCCGTTCGCTGTTGGCTTTATTAAGCTAACTCTGTAATGTCTCCTTTGAGCGTATTACATTCAGAGATGTTGTTTATGTTCACAAAGCTACATAACACATAACTAAAGTTAAAAATTTTACATTGTAGTGGACCACCCCTTTAACGTCTTATGAAGATGTGTGCCTGCTGGGAATAAACACTAAAACATTCATTTATTCATTTTCTTTTCAGCTTAGTTACTTTATTAATCCGGGGTCACCACAGTGGAATGAACCGCCAACTTATCCAACTCGTTTTTATGCAGCGGATGCCCATCCAGCCGCAACCCATCTATGGGACACATCCACACACACTCATTGACTATGAATAATTTAGCCTACCCAACTCTTTGGACTGTGGGGGAAACCAGAGCACCCGGAGGAAACCCACACAAATGCAGGGAGAATATGCCATCTCCACATAAAAACGTAAACTGACCCTGCCGAAGCTCGAACCAGCGACCTTCTTACTGTGAGGTGACAGCACTACCAACTGCGCCACTGCGTCACCAACACTAAAACACATTTACATATTTATGTTTCTAAAGGTTGAAAAAAAAAAAAAAAAAAAAAAAATATATATATATATATATATATATATATATATATATATATATATATATATATATATATATATATACAAACGTAAACAGCCATTTTTACAATATTTTAATATATATATTGCATATCACATATATTTCATATATGTGAAATCCAAACGAACCACAGATGTGAATTATCTTTGTAACTAACTCTGGCATAGCATGTTGAACATTGAACCTGTACAAATAAATAAAATAACAAAACTTCGATGTAATGTATGTAATTTGCATATATATTTCTATAAACCAGATTTCTAAATAGGGATGAAAAAAGTTTTCTTGTGCCATCAGAAGCTGTTTATCTTTTCCCTGCTTTTAACTAGAACTAGCATGTATCTCTGGAATTAAAATATCCCGACCTCTCTGACAGAGCTGAAGAGGCTCTAACTGAAGAGTCCACTAGTACATTTGGGAGCGTGTGACTGAAGGTTTTGCGTTGCTCAAGGGCAGTGAGAAGGTGACACCCAGCATATGATCCTGAAAGCCCGTGACGGCTTCCGCAGCTCCCCCTCCCCTGCCCTGACTGACAACCGCCCGTCACCAACCCATGGCCCAGTCCTTCAAACAGCCAGGGGCTACACAAACGCAGAAGTCCTGCAATGGATGGATGGATGAGTGGATGGATGAACTGCAGGCCACCGCTCAGACAGATACAGAGACAGACAGAGCACCACGGGGCAGGTGGCTTAGCAGACAGCTGTCCACTGTCGAGGCCAAGTCACTCAACTCAGGGGTCAAGAGATCTTTGTGACAAATATGAGAGCACGGATGGAAGGAATGAAAAAGATGAGGGCTGATAAGGTTTGAGACTTCCCTTAGGAGAGGTTGATGGAGTGAGGAGAGGCTGTGACAGATGAAAGAGGCTGTTTGGATCGACAAAGCCTGGTCCAGGCCCTCAATCTAATGTGATTCTTGCCACGAGAGCGATACGACGACGGGGTAATGAAAAGAGAGATGTGGTAGAGATGAAAAACTGAAGAAGAGTACATGACTTCTGACATACAGAAGTAGACAGGAGTCGAGACACAGAGTTGAAAGGATGACCTTGGCTACAAGGCGCACAAATATCATTTGATTTTCAAATATCGCATTCAGGATTGACTCATTTTACTAGTGATGAATGCAGATCCATTTCCCAGTAGGCACCTTTATGCCAAAATTACTTCAAAGAACATGTCAAAAATTAGATTAGATTAGATTCAACTTCATTGTCATTACACATGTACAAGGACAAGGCAACGAAATGCAGTTTAGGTCTAACCAGCAGTGCAATAGCAGCAAGTGCAGGATACAGGTATAAGTTATAAAGTGCAGTTATAGAAAAACTATGGTGATATTTACAGATGGATGTACTATGAATATTGTATACAGGTTGTATTAGCTATGAACAAAGATTTACAATTAATGAGTATATGTACAGAGGGCTATTAATAATCAGAAGTGTGCAGATAGATAAACATAATTACAGATGTATATGTGCAGTGGGTGTGTACATAATTACAAATGTCAACGTACAATGCGTATGCACAATTCAAATAAATTCTTCGGTGCAATTAATTTTTAAATGTGCAAATGTTAAATAGTGCAGTGATTGTAAGGAGTATAAGTTAGAGGAGAATGGGGGGTATATTAGGAGGGCAAAAGTGTTTGTGAGGGCAGAGTTCAAAAGGGAGACAGCTCTGGGGAAAAAGCTGTTCCTCAGTCTGCTTGTTTTTGTCCGGGGGAGCCTGAAGCGCCTACCAGAAGGCAGGAGAGAAAACAGTCTGTGAGCAGGGTGAGAGGAATCCTTAAGAATACTGCATGCTCGGCCAGACAGTGTTTCTTCTGGATGTCCTCAATGGCTGGCAGTGTGGTCCCTGTAAGCAGTTTTCACCACTCGCTCCAGTGCCTTATGCTCAGCAACAGAGCAGCTTCCATACCAGACTGTGACGCAGTTGGTCAGGATGCTTTCTATTGTGCAGCGGTAGAAGTTCACCAAGACGGCTGATGAAAACTGGTTCTTCTTAAGTTGCCTTAAGAAAAGTAGGCACTGCTGAGCCTTCTTGACCAGGCTGAGGTGTTGGTGGTCCAGGAAAGGTCCTTTGTGATGTGGGTCCCCAGGAACTTGAAGGATGAGTGCATTGATGTGGATGGGATCATGTGAGCCTGTTCGTCCCTTCATAAAGTCCACAATAAGCTCCTTGGTCTTGTTTGTGTTAAGGAGCAGATTATTGTCAGTGCACCAAGTGACCAGATGCTGTATCTCGCAGTGGGTGACACAATCACCTAACAGCAAGAAGCTCGCTGGTTCGAGCCTTGGCTGGGTCAGTTGGCATTTCAGTGTGGAGTTTGCATGTTCTCCCCGTGTTCGCGTGGGTTTCCTCTGGGTGCTCCGGTTTTCCCCACAAGTCCATAGACGTGTGATATAGATGAATTAGGTAGTGTATTTGTGTGAATGAGTGTGTATGGGTGTTTCCCAGTGATGGGTTGCAGCTGGAAGGACATCCACTGCGTAAAATATATGCTGGATAAGTTGGCGGTTCATTCCCCTGTGGTGACCCTAGATTATTAAAGGGACAAAGCCGGAAAAAAAATGAATGAATGAAGGAATGTCGATGCTGGAACAACATTCCAATAACCAGTCAGATTTAGGGAACAAGCTTGTAGTTTGTGTAAAGTTTGCGCTTGCAAGCAGGGTCATGTGCTACGTCATTGTTATTAACACATTGGTTAATCTGATGTTAGCAATAATTTACAGTTAAGGTTTGGTTGATATGTAGGAATTAGGTTGTAGGAATGACAATTGTTGTTTGTTCAAACTACTTATTTAAAATGAGCAGAAACAACAGAATTCTTGAGTCTTTTTGGAACAACTCGAATGTTTTATGTTCAATCCGTTTACATTTGTAAATAAAAAAAATTGTACTTAATTTTTTCTTGTTCCCCCCACACAATTTGATTATGTGCTACCTAGCATTTTTACAGTGCTTCAGGTCCCTAAACTTGTCACTGAACTGTAAATGATTGTTTTACATGTCAGTCAGTCTGCCTCTGGGTGGTCCTGCTATAGAGTCCAGACCTCCTGTCGTCGGTCTGAAATTTTGTCTAGGATAATCTAGTCTTCGTACCCCCCTGCTGTTAGATGCTGCAACTACACTTCGTTCTAAACACCATCTTTCTCCATTAAGACTCTTTCTATGACGTATGCTTAAAAGGACACAAAAACAAGGAAAGTAACACACTAAAATAACACAATCCTCTCACACCCTGGTGAAAGACCCAGGGGCTGCTGCTGTTGGTGATGTGCAGGAAGGTAGCAGCATCATGACAGTAATCTCTCTCCCTCGGGACACGCAGACTCTAACTGATAAGTGCCAGGGAGCAGGGGGAACCCATTCGGTTAGGGGTGTCTTCAGTAGAGCGCGAGGCCATTCGGCATCCCCTCAGAGTTCAGGCCGGTAATCTGACACGACACGGCTGACATTACACACTGATGCCAGTGATGGAGAGCATCTCCGACTACTGCACGAGAGAAGAGCAGGAGTGGTTTAGGTGCCCTGGCATCTTCTGAGGGATCGTTGTGTTTGGATTATTAACCTGAGATCTAACAGAAGATGGCAGCAGGGCTAGTCCTTCAACAGAACTTAAGTCATACACCCTTAAAGTCTAAACATTGTCTCCTAGTATTTTTGGTGATGGAATGGACTTCTCTTTTTTAACAATTTACCTGGGAAATAGCAGTGAAGATAATGGTAAAAGACAAGAATTTATTAAAAAATACTTTTAGCAACCAGTGAGAAAATATGTCATATGGTTACAACTCGAACCTCATACGAGATCTGAATTGTTGGATATTGTATTGCATCTAATGTTTAAAATATAAAGAGGATGATCTTTTTATTAAAACTACAACTGGACAAATACCTGGAATATCGGGATAAATGGATTGTGCCTATGCCTTTACATTGTGTAAATTGATCTTTATATGTACTTGTTAATATCACTTGAAAGGACATACGTGAGCCAGGTTTCTCTCGTTTTTTTTCCCCTTTACTTTCGTCAATTGGTGAAGACTGTTCTTTACCATTGTCGCCACTTGCTTGATTTTGAAACTTGTGGAGCTGTGCATCGATAGATTTGCTCTTCAGTGTTTGAACTTTCAGCAGTGAAACTTAAACCACACTGAACTGAACTAAACTCTGAAAACTGTACTAACAAAGTCTCAATCTACTAGAACTTCTGTTATGCCGCTTTGACACAATCTACATTGTAAAAGTGCTATAGAAATAAACATTAATTGATTGTTATTGAACTGCTGGACTATGACATTACAAATGTCATTTAGTGAGTGATGCCTCACAATGCAAAGTTGTTTTCCAGAATGTTTCAGCTCGGTTTGTCTCTGGTGGAATGAGCGTCTAAACTTTACCAGAATATTTGAAGACAGACCTCTTCTGTAAACACCTAAAGGGACAGTTTAAAGGGGCTTTAAATAGTCACACTTTTGCTGTTGAGAATCAAAAACACAGCTCAAAACAAAAGGTAATCTAAGGGTGCTTTCACACCTGTGAATCGATTCATTCATTCGGTTGTGGTTTGGTGGGGTTTGACAAGGTGAGTGCAACGTGTCTGAAGAGCGAGGAGGGATGAGAAGGGTGCGAAACATATTTGAGGACTGGGAGGGAGACGCGCGAGTTCCGGGAGATTATCACTTGTTTAGGGGCATCCGGGAGTCTGTTCTTTTGGCAAAGACTCCTGAAACTTCCGGGAGAAGTTAGTCATATGCCTATTACATATCCATAAAACACTGTGATATAACCAGGCTTGGATCAGATACGTTTCAGTCGAGCCGAGACCACCTCATTCAGGCGATCTTGGAGCGATTGATTCGGTGTGGATCTGAGCGTGATTGCTGAATTCACATATGGCAAACGAACCGTGCTAACTGGGCAAACGAGACATGTTCCGAAACAAAAGTCTAGGTGTGAAAGCACCCTGACTTGTCCTGTCTTAATGCACCAGACATTTCATTACACTCTTTTGCTTCACATGTTTGTTTACATAACTTCTATTTTCATTTATAGCATGTCTTTTTTGCATTGATATTTAATATCTTTTGTTCAAATACTCTATGAACAGCAGCTATGCCAATTGTTTTCTTTGTTCTCTATTTCCACCTGGGGATGCTCATCCTAAGGCCTCTAGAGTTTGTGCAGCGCCATTGATGTTATCCAAGTCTTGTGGAAAAATACAATGGCAACTATAGAGGACTTCTAGAGGTCTCCATAATCCTGGACCAGGCTGTATCCTGAGCAGATGCTGTGGCGGTCATGGATGAGTGGAGAGCATGAGACTGAATCCTGAAAGACCCCAGTGACAGACAATTGAAATGCAGTACCTACTGAGTAGTAGGCAGTTTCGGACGCAGCCCTTTTGTATTTTTTAGCTTCTAAAATGTACCAATAGGTATGTGTATACCGCTCCACTGACTCCCTTTACTTCTCAAAGTGTATTCTTAGTTAAAAAAAGAGCCTTTATTGAGATATTTGAAAATGATTATTAATTAAAGGTATAGAAAACTTCAACCCGGTTATTAGTGTTATTCTGGCATTTGATTAGCAATTTCCTTAATTATTTGACAAAAATAGTATCTTAACTTTCCAGTTCTCACTGAATTTTACAAGATGGTGAGCTTTTGATGGTGAGACTCCCTCTCATCTCTCTGATTCTTGCAGCAGGTTGCACATTTGCACTATGGACACTTTGTGCATTTCAAACTGTGCTTCATACATGGTGAGTGGGCTTGACAAACCACCTGTAGAAACACTGTTCTCTGTTATGCACCTGACACTTTATTTAAAATCCATCTTACGAAAACTCAATAATGAAAACGGTGTTTACTATAAATGTACCATAATCATGTTGCTCTGCTTGCTTCAACCTTAAATATCTCTTGCACGGTATAAAACCTTAATTACCTCTTTTGCCCAATTTTCAGTTTTAATACCTCTCTTGCACAATATCCTGCACAACATTGTTCAGTCTCAGTACAGGGATTGCCTGTCTTATGTGTAAAGTTATGTGTCTTATAGTGTATATATAGTTTTTTTAAAAAGCTCTGATGCACAGTGTTGTGTTGTATTTATGATTCATTTATGTAGCACCGTTGTTCTGTGAGACATGTCATTTCGTTCCTATGTCTACACATGTAGCAGAATGACAATTAAGCTCGACATGACTTGGACTCTCTAAAGCCAAAACCAAAACTCTCAGACAGCAGGTTGTCCATGCAAATGAAGGTCAAAAAATGATTTTGGTGATCTTGTCAATGTAAACTTTTAAACCTAGCATGAGATATTAGTTGTTCCAAATCTGTGATTTTTAGAACATTGGATCTTTTAAATTGTCAGTAACTCATTCAAGTCCCCTAAAAAGGCTGGTCATCTACTAAAGAAAAATGCATAACAGGACAGGATTTCTTCATACAGTGACCAAAAAGTTCATTTCATTTTTTCTTCAGCTTAGTCCCTTTATTTATCCAAGGTTGCCACAGTGGAATGAACCGCCAACTTATCCAGCATATGTTTTACGCAGCAGATGCCCTTTCAGCCGCAATCCAGCACTGGGAAACACCCATACACTCTCACATGCACACTCATACACTACAGTCAATTCATTCAATTCACCTATACTGCTTGTCTTCCTTTCCCAGAGATGGGTTGCGGCTGGAAGGGCATCTGCTGCCAAAAAACGTGCTGGATAAGTTGGCAGTTCATTCCACTTAGTCGACCCCAGATTAATAAAGGGACTAAGCCGACAAGAAAATGAATGAATGAATGCATGTCTTCCCCCACAGAAAAAAATTTCTCTGGCCCACATCATCAGCATTTGCTTGGCCCACATGCCGCAGTGAATTATGGAACATGACTGGACCAAGTCTGGCTTCCATGCAAGAGGCAAACATGGACCATATCTGGGCCAAGTCTTAGCCAAGTTAATAACCCATAACTTAACATGAACTGGGGCAGATATGTTGGTATGTCACGACTGAAATGTTTTTAATAAACCCATACCCCTTCATGTATGTACTTTTTCTTGAAGCGACCTGATTGATAGAAATTTTTGTTTACTCAAAATAATTTAAATGTATTTTTAAAATGGGTCAAGATAGGCCAAACTTACGTGGCCCACAAATACCCACTTAGTAAATGGACTTGGCCCAAATGTGGCCTCACGTCATGGCACCGCTGGCATTTTGACGGCACTGGCATGCATAATGTCAGCCAAATGTGGGCCATTTATGGCAATGATGGCACTGCATGCATGACGGCAAACTACATTTGGGCCAGATGTGGATGGGAGGGGTTCACATTGTTTAGGTAACATTAGGCTGGGTTTTGGCTCAGTTTTGGGGGTTTCTGGTTAAAGGGTGGTGTTGACATGGTTAACTTATAGCTGATAATCGGTACCAATAATAAACTTGTTTTGGCCCAGTTCAAGGCCAGTTAAGAGAAATGGATTGTCTGAGATTGGGGCCAGTAATGTCCCATGTGGCCTATGTCTTTAATCCAGTTATGGGCCACTTCAGGACCGTAATTTTTTCCGGTACTTGGGCCGAGGGAAAAGTTATTATGTGGCCCAGAGCTGGGCCAGAAAACATTTGCTATGTGGGTACATGTTAAACATCTGGCCCAAATACTACATTTGATATCTGGCCCAAGTCTTGAGTGCCGCCTGTAAGACGGTGCCACCTCAGCCAAACCTGGGTCATGTTTGGTCTACATACTGAATGCCGGTGCTGGACAAATGCCTGCTGTGCCAGCTTTATGCCAAATCTGGGCCAGAATTCTTACTACTTGGGTTTGGACTGTGGGGAAAACTGGAGCAGACTAATCACTGAGCCACTGTGACTTGAAGTACATTTGTTTAGCTGAAAAACTTACTTTAACTAATATATTTTAACTTTAAATACATTTCGAGAAAGAAGGTCTTTGTTTGAGAATGAGTCATAGACAAACAATTGGCACTGTTTAATATATTAATGTCAGATGTCATGTTTTTACTTGTAGCTGTCACATCAACACACAAACATCAATAATGTCTCTTAATGCAGACTTTCAAATAATGCAGAAAGACTTGTGCTTGGGTAAATGTTAAACAGCCGGTCTGTGTATCCTGCATTTATCTCAAGACAGCACCGGCTCGCAGTCCAGAAAGTGATGAAATTGGAAAGGGCATCATTTGTGATGATGGAGGACAGAAGACGTGTTGCTTCAGGCTGTAAAGTAGAGAGGAAAAGGTCAGGTCAGATTGAAGTCTCCTCACCTACGCCTGCTGTTGTCATTACCGAGATGGAGGCCAGACAGATTTTTGAAACCCCCCTTTAAACATCATGCACACAAAAAAAGGGGAATCAGAGAGGAAATACAAAGAGACATTTCCAAAATGTCATGTGGCTTAAGGCAGCTTGGGTCAAACGGCAGAAGAGTTGGGCTAAACCTCTCAGGATTGGGCTTTGACAAGGAGCACAGAGGTGAGGAAGACCATGCAGCCAGAGGATGAAGGTCAAGAACGTCTGTCTTGGTTTTCAACACCTGCTGTTTGGTTTTTGGCACTCAGTGTCAACAGTGTGGAAGTCTACTGAAGCTAGGGACATTCAGGACAGGCCAGGTATAAAAGCATTCTGTAGAAAGTTTTTCTAATTAACCATGACTAAAAGGAATGTCAAAAAATATGCACCTTAAATCTTCAGACAAAAAAAAAAAAAAAAAAAACTAACTCTTAATAACAGACATGTAAACACACAATATTTAGCATCTCTGTGCCTTTATTTTATATTTGAGCCCCAATAGTCTGTTACAGTCAAGTGCTTGATCAAAGTCAATTTTACTATTATCAAATTACCTTCAAAAGTCATTTTAGAAATTACTTTATAATTATTAATAATAGATTTTACTCATTATTTTTAAATTAATTATAATTTAATAAATTATAATTTTATTTCACATTTAAATTTTTTAAATATATTTATTCATTCAATTTCTTGTCGACATAGTCCTTTTTATTAATCGCCACAGTGAAAGGAACCACCAACTTATCCAGCATATGTTTTACACAGCAGATGGCCTTCCAGCTGCAACCCATTACTGGGAAACTTTTTAATATACTTTAGTTCAAATAATTAATTATTTTTCTTTGGCTTAGTGCCTTATTTATTAGGAGTCGCATTTGTAATAACCATTCTGGCATTTGTTTTACGCAGCGGGTACCCTTTCAGCTGCAACCCAGTACTGGAAAACACCTGTACACTATACACAACGGCCAATTTTTTGTTTACACAATTCACTTACACCACATGTGTTTGTACCGTTGGGGAAACTAGGGCCGCATCTTTATTAAGAGGAGACAAGCAGCAAATCCAGATCTCACCATTTCCAGATGAGAAAAGCTCTCGGGTAAAAAAATGTTCCTTAGACATATTTTGTTGTTGATCGTTACGTGCACTGTAATCCACACGTGATTGTCCAGCTGCGCTCTCATAGCGAGAAAATGAAAACAAAACCTTCGCTGCAGCAAATTATAAAAGCAACACAGTTTAAAACCCCTTTTCTCTTGCTTAAATCATTCAGTTGAAATATCTAACAATAAATCTATAGAAATGTAACTTCAAAAATGAGAAACATGCCCAAGTAAACATTTTATAATATAAAACATCCATAAAATTATGTAAACAAATGAAATGTGACAATATTAGTCAACTATTTTCTCCAAAGATCTTTTCCATTTTTTTAGGTAGCTCTTAGCATCATTTGTATAACAGACAACTGTTATAATCCCTCTTGAGGTGGCGTTGGTTAAAATGTCAATTAAGGTTCTGTGAGAATCACATCTTGATGACTCTGTAAAGATCTGCTAAAGGGCAGCCATACATTTCTGAAGGCATCTTCTGTCTCCGTGCTCAATGTCGCTCTCAGGGTTTCCCTGCTGTTGACACGCTGTCGAATATGCTTGACTGAACACTTGCATTCTCCGATGCCTCGCTCATAATTGCTTCATAGTAATCAACTCCATTACAGTATTATGTTAATGCAGGGTGTGAACTGTAAGATTCTGTGAGGACATCTGAACCTCAGTGTTTGGCAAAATGTTTAGGAATATGGGATTTCTCTCCATCTTAAACACTGCCATGCCACTTTATTAGGTGCACCAATATATGTGTATGTAAAAATCTATCATACATTCATTTTGGAGCAGATTGATGGATTTAGGTTTGAAGATGGGAGGTCAAACTGAGCATCACAATTGAGAAGAAAGTGATTTAGGTGACTTTGAAAATTCTTGTTGGTGCTAGAAATGCTGGCTTGAGTATTTCCAAAAACTGATAGTCTACTGGATGCAATTCATGGCATTTCTTTTGGATAAAAATACTAAACTATGGTGGCCCACAGAGCTAAAGCATGCTGAAAACACATTAAAATAGAAACACCAACACCAACAAATTGATAAAACACCTCCCATATTTAATTTGTGATATGTGCTCAGGGGTGCCACTAAAAGTAAAAGAGATACTCAAATACTCGTCATCACAACTGTGGTCTGTAGAAGATCATCTCTGAAAAACACAGTAGGTCCAATCTAATGCTACATCAGAAGAAGAAGAGCGCACCAGTGATACTTCTGTCAGCTATAAAAATGTATTCACACATCAATTCACACAGGCTCAACCAAGCGTATAGGAGATCCACTTACCTGCAGAATTTATTTTCAGCCAGATAAGACATATTATATCGTGTCCTCTCATCTATGTAGAATGTCAGAACTCATGTTGCTTGATTGGTAAAGTTTTATTTAATAGTCAACAATTATGGGTTTGTTCTAAAAAAATTGCATCTTTGAAATGTGTAGCATGAATAGACTGTAAATTGTTCTCCTCTGCCCAATGATTATAGATTTAAATAGCAGCAATTGAGAACTGAACATTGTTTCTGATCATGTAGGTTTTCAGTGAACTCATTTTGTGATGGATATTTTCAGCAGGATATTGAACTAAAACATTTCATCCCAAACCGGTGTCTTGAACATGACAAATGAGCTCAAATGACCTCTACACCAACCTGGGGTGCGTTTCCCAAAACCATCATTAGCCAACTATGGTCGCAAGTTCCGTCGTTACAAACATAATTTGTTGATTTGAAGTTTACCAAATCTGCAGAGACAGGACAATCAACACCAACTAGAGCCGCATCTTTATTAAAAGGAGACGAGCAGCAAATCCGGATCTCACCATTTCCAGATGAGAAAAGCTCTCTGGTAAAAAATCTTTCCTTAGACATGTATTGTTGTCAAGCGTTGCGTGCACTGTAACCTCTACACCAACCTGGGGTGCGTTTCCCAAAAACATCGTCAGCCACCTAAGGTTGCAAATTCCGTCGTTACAAACATAGTTTGTTAAATTAAAGTTTCCCAAATCCGTCGCTCCAACCAACAATCGCAAACTGTGTCAAAAACTTGAGGACTCGCAACTACAGCTCTGGAGGTATGTCGTTAGAAACAGGCCCTACTGTATGTGCCTTTTACATATTTTTCAGTTAATATGGAAAGTGAATGCATGTTTTTGCCAAATCTAATATTGGATTTTATTTTAAATGCGTGTGCATGTAAAACAATATAATGTGCACAAAGAAATTATGGGTTTTTCTCTAAAGAAGTTGTTACTTCACCCTGTTTAGAGCATCATTATGGGCGTTTTACGTTACAACTAATGTGGTTCAAGCGATGGATCCTGGGACAGAGAAACTACGGGTTTTGGGAAACACTCATCACTACATTGTTCTTTTCCCATACATTTAAAGTGTTACAATTAAATTTTAAATTCTGTTATTAATTACTCACCCTCATGTTGTTCCTATGCCCTGAGACCTTCGTTCAAATTACAGAACACACATTAAAATATTTTAGATGAAATCTAGGAGCTCTCTGACCCTTTTTAGACAGCAAGGCAGAGGATTAAAGTCCAAAAATTGCACCAAAAACATGTTCCAAGTGACTTCAGTGGTTCAATTGCAAACATACAAAGCTCCAAGAACATTTTGTGTATAGTTAATAACAAATTGCTTTAGAAAGGCAAGTGTGTTTTAATGTGTTTATGGGAAGTTTGACCAATCCTCAAGAAGCATTTGTGAGGTCAGGTACAGATGTTAGACAAAAAGGGCTGTCTGGCAATCCCCACTCTAATCTAAAGGTGTTTAATCAGATTAAGGTTAGGACTCTGTGCATGCCATACAAGTTCCTTCACACTAAACTCATTTATCCATGTCTTTATGAATCTGAATGCTTTTTTTGTGCAATAATATGTATACAAGGGTGTATAAGGGTTTATAGCTAATAACTAAAAAACTAATCCTTTATATAATCACTCACCAAAAAAGTTAACACTCCAACACCAAAGGAATAGTTAGTAAGAAAATCCACGTGCATGAATAATGATTTACTAATATGCAAATTAAATGTTATTTCATTATGAAGACATGAACTAAATTATTATGAAAAAATCTCAAATTAATGTTTACTACAGAATGAATCAAACAAGTTCAAGTTTGTTTATAATGGCTACCTTAATTACTTGTTAGTACATGTTTTTTTAATAAATTTATTAATTGACACTTTAGTTTTAGCTAAATATAACATTCATGACCTGTTAATGTATGTTTATGTCACGACTAGGGCTGGACAGAATCTATGGACATTTTTTGCTATTTGCGGATTTATGCGGAATGATTTTGGCAGTATTGTAACTCAAACATAATATATAAAATAAATAAATTATATTACCTTTTTATTTAATGTTTACAATGCAAATCCAATAAGATTCAATTATCTGGTCATAAAGGAAAGTCTCTCCTATTATATCTCTACTAAAAGACAGAAAATATTACTTTACAAACTGTATTGTAAATAAATTATATGAACATTTTCATATTAGTAAATATTATTGCTGAAATTAATTAAAAAACTGAACAAATATAAATTGACACACATTTACACAAGTAACTAAATAGATTCAATGATGGCAAGGCAAGTTTCAAGGCAAGTTTCATGAACTCTTGTGTTTACACGTAACATTTATACACGTATGTAGAGTGTGTTTAATTTATTATATTACATTGAAAAACAATAGAAAAGTGTTTTGTCATCAAATTGTTGAGTTCGTGAGTAGTTAAGTATAAGTTAATGTGCCCCTCCAAGTAAAGTCATGACATGAAGATACAGTAACAGGTGATGAGTTAATATTGGTTATTCTTAGGCCATGTCCACACAAACACAGATATTTGCAAAATTGCACTTTTTTTCCCACAGTTTGATTGGCTAGCACGGCAAATTCCATATCTCACATTTTTCGAACCGCAGGACATAATCTGCCCCTATTCTCACGTTTACATTGACTTTTATACAATATACTCATTAAAATACTTAATTTCTCCATTTGGTGTCAACCCACCCTTACAAAAAAAAATACAGCAGTTTTTTTTTTAAAGAGAATGCTGCAGTTTCAGTTATCTTCTGAAAAGTGCAGTTTTTGGACACAAAAAAACTGTATTATTTAGGTATATTGCGGTATTACTACAATATACTGAAGTTCTACAATACAACTGCAGTAGATCTACTGTAATACAACTGAAGTACTACTACAATACAACTGCAGTACAACTACTGCAATAGTACTGAAGTTACTATAATGGAGTACAACTACTGCAATAATACTGAAGTTACTATAATGGAGTACAACTACTGCAATAGTACTGAAGTTACTATAATGGAGTACAACTACTGCAATAGTACTGAAGTTACTATAATGGAGTACAACTACTGCAATAGTACTGAAGTTACTATAATGGAGTACAACTACTGCAATAATACTGAAGTTACTATAATGGAGTACAACTACTGCAATAGTACTGAAGTTACTATAATGGAGTACAACTACTGCAATAATACTGAAGTTACTATAATGGAGTACAACTACTGCAATAGTACTGAAGTTACTATAATGGAGTACAACTACTGCAATAGTACTGAAGTTACCATAATGGAGTACAACTACTGCAATAGTACTGAAGTTACTATAATGGAGTACAACTACTGCAATAGTACTGAAGTTACTATAATGGAGTACAACTACTGCAATAGTACTGAAGTTACCATAATGGAGTACAACTACTGCAATAGTACTGAAGTTACTATAATGGAGTACAACTACTGCAATAGTACTGAAGTTACTATAATGGAGTACAACCACTGCAATGGTACTGAAATACTACAACTATAATGCAGTACCGCTACTGCAATACAATTGAAGTACTACTAATGCCTTTCCTGCACGGTGGACAATGGTTTCCAAATGAGGTTCCAGTACTTTAGCTGTATTGTTGAAGTACTACCACAATATATTGTAAAAGTAACTACAGTTTTTGAATTTTGCCACAGTTATCCTTGTATATAGGCTATCTCTGTTCAAATTACCGCAGTTATTTTTTTTTCTTATTCATTTTTACAAATAAACTAAAAATTCTAATTACCACACCATTGGCATATTAGTCCACTACTAATTTACTTGCTTTTACTCCAGTTAACTGCAACTTATACTGCTGTTAAACTTTATTGTACTGTATTTGAACTTTATACTTCTTTGTATTGCAATTTTGCAATTGTACTTAATTTTATTGCAGGTATACTTTTATACACTGCTGTTGTCCTGCAGTTATACTGCAGTTTTACTTCAGTTTACTGCAGTTATTTTTTGTAATGGCAGCATAAAAGGCCTTTATGGCCGCCTTTTGGTTTGCCGTGCCTTTATGCATCACAGTGCATTTTTGTATTGTGAAATCCTAGTTGGAAAACCTTGCATTTTAAGCTCAGCCTAAGAACTTCCTTAATGTCTAGATAACTGAATGTTTAAAAAATGTATTGGTATGCTGTCTGAATAAGATTTGAGGTTTTAGATACCATCATTATGAAGTTTCTTTCCTCAATTGTCTGCAAGTCGTTAAATCAACGCACAAGTAGTTCAACATATTTCAGCGAACTCAATGTTTTTTTTTTTTCTCCGAATCAGTGACCAGTACAAACAGTTTGAAGTAGCCCCAAGGAATCATGGGCTACGTCCAAAATCCGCATACTTCCATACTATACAGTACAGTAAAATCAGTATGCGAGCCAAGTAGTATGTCCGAATTCATAGAATTCGAGAAACAGTATGTGAGACGTACCCGGATGACTTACTACTTCCGGCAAGATTCTGGAGTGCGCATCCCATGCACGCTGCGCTATATCATTATGCCCCGCAAGCGAATTCATGAATGGGAGTTAAGCGACGCAAATGACGCAGGTTTTCTAACGGCCGAAAAATACATTTAAATTCAAATGCAGTACCTACTGAGTAGTAGGCGGTTTCGAACGCAGCCATGTTCGAACAATGTTTACTACAACTGAATCTCTTCTTCATTCATCCACTCACGTTTTATATATTCCAGGAGTCTGACCAGCACCCTCTAGTGCCCTGTAGTTCCATCAGAACAGCATTTTTATTTCTATGGATAGCAAAAAACAAAAAAAAAACAAGTGCACTGAAAACCCTGATAAGTTGACTAAACTAAATTAATTGAGTAAACTCGTTGCCTCAATTTAATTGAGTAATGGTGTCTCCCAAAACTTGCATATTTACATTTAACATTTAACTTGCTGGTTTTGTAGACTATACTTAAATTGTTCAGTTCACCAAACTTCATTCATTCATTTTCTTGTCGGCTTAGTCCCTTATTATTATTAATCCGGGACAGTGGAATGAACTGCCAACTTATCCAGCAAGTTTTTACGCAGCGGATGCCCTTCCAGCTGCAACCCATCTTTGGGAAACATCCACACACACACACACACACACACACTACGGACAATTTAGCCTACCCAATTCACCTGTACCGCATGTCTTTGGACTGTGGGGGAAACCGGAGCACACAGAGGAAACCCACGAGAAGGCAGGGAGAACATGCAAACTCCACACAGAAACGCCAACTGAGTCGAGGTTCGAACCAGCGACCTTCTTGCTGTGAGGCGACAGCACTACCTCGCCCTACACCAAACTTAGTACAAACAACTTAAGTACAGTCTACTTAAGTACTAAGTTTGGTGAACTGAACATTTTAAGTATAGTCTACAAAACCGGCAAGTTAAATAAATGTAAATATGCAAGTTTTGGGAGACTCTATTAATGAGTTTACTCAATTAATTTATTAAACTTATTAGTGTTTTCAGTGCACAAATGAACCCATGTGGCTCATTATTAATTAGTGCATACTGTATTTTAATTTATCAAAGTAATGGTTAGTTTGCATATAAGTAGGGCCAGACAGAATTTTTTTACATTTTTTTGCTATTTCTGCGCAAAATTTTGTAAAAAAAAAAAAAAAAAAAAAAAAAAGTGGATTTATGTGAAATTATTTTAGAAACTTAATAAAAATAAAAATAATACTTTTTAAACTTTTATATTTACAAAGCAAATCCATTTCGATCCACTTAATTGGTAAACAAAGCAAGTTTCATAAAATTTATCTACTAAAAGACAGAAAATATTACTTTACAAACTCTTTTGTAAATAAATTATATGAACACTTTCATGTTAGTCAACAATATAAATTAAATCAATTTAAAAACCAAATAAAATAAAATAAAATTTACACATCTAAACAAGTAAACAAAAAGACTCAGTGATGGGCTAAAAATCAGAATGCAGATTCGGTGTGGGCCCACATATTCACCATATCTAATGCAACAAGCCTTTTTTATGATTTTATAATTTGCTTATCCAAGACATGTGCATCTCATTTAGGATGACAGCCTGCACTGAGGCACACTTCACTGCATCACGTATAGGATGAAGATATAACCCTGAGTGTGTGTGTGTAGTCAGCAAACACATCCCAAACACTCCTGTCACTGATCACAGAGGCATGTATAATTCTCAGGTGATTATTCCCCGACCCGAGGCATCATTACAACGTTGTATCACATCATTCCTGGCCGGCACACTCGCGCGGATCTCCTCCACCAAAGTCACAGGATCCCGGCCTGTCATGAGATCAGCCAGGCAGTCTCATGTGAGGGTGTGCAAATATATGATTTCTCCTTCACCGTCACGCTTGAGCAGGTCAGCGAAGAGATGGAGATGAAATGGAGATGCAATTGGACAGGACTGGAGTCAGGAGGAGTGCAGAGGGAAAGTGATGATGATGCATGAAAGGCCCTGGATGACAATAACAACATAATGAATGAAGTAATGACACATGGATGATGGCAATGTAGTCTCATCAGTCAGATTACGATCACTGTTTTATACATGCACGCTTGTGAATAGAGAATACGAGATGATGCGAGCTTATGAGTAATGCTCAGAGGGGAGAACAAGACTTGCAAGAGAGGCAGAGGTGGGTTTTTTATATTTGTGTTTTACATTATTCAATGTGACTTACATTGCATTAAAGCAAGTGTTTATCTTTTTATTTATTTGTTTGTTTATTTGTTGACAAATTCTGGATATTTGTAAGGTGTAACTGAAGGAGGCTTTCACAGATGAGTGAATTCAAATGCTGATTTATTCAACAGAATGGTCAAGCAGGCAGCAGTCAACACAGGAGCAACCGGGCTCGTACGGATAAACCAGAAATCGCTGTCGATGAACAGGCAAATGATCAAAACCGGTGAAAGATAAGATATAAACAATGAACAATGCCAGGAATAGATTTATAAAACACGACAAGGATCAAAGAACATGGCTAGACGGAGAAATGAAACGCTTTGTAAAGTTACAGATTCGTTTGATTAACAAAACAAAAGAGTAAAATTCAGCAATGTGTGCCAACTAATGAGAAATTTGGAACTGGTGTGTGTGTGCGGTGCATGCTGTGATTTGTAGTCCATTTGGTGGCAGAGTTGTAGTTCTCCAGCGATCCGCAATAGCTAGATCACTGGTGATTGTAACAAAGTAATTTGTGCTCTGAATTAACAAATTAAATAAATAAATAATAAACAAACAAATAACTATATACTGGCTTAAAGAAATAATATATCCAAAACAGAAAATTCTGTTATAACATACTCACCCTTTACTTGTTCCAAATATTTCTATCTTCTAGTTTCTATCTTCTGTTTAACACAAAGGAAGATATTTTAAGGAAATCAAATCTGTACCCATTGACTTCCATATTATTTGTTTTTCCTACGTTATATAGACGTCAGTGGTTACAGTGTTTTAGCTTTCTTTAAAATATCTGTAGTGTTCAACATTGGAAAGAAACTTTGGTGGAGGGGGATTCAGTTTCAGTTTTCTTTATTTTTGTCATTCGAAACATCACAATAAAATTGCAATGCAGAACGAAAATGCGTTGCATCAGACCCAACACGAACATAAAAAACATACAAACACTATAAAGTCCTAACATAATAAATAAGCTTTTATAATTTCATAAATATAGTTATACAAAATATAACCCAATTTTAAAAATCTCCGAAGAGAATAACTTAATACTAAAATACATATTTCACCATTTGTTATAACATCGTCGATGATACAGTTTCTCGATAGATGTTATTTTGACTCCAACAGACCTTTCAGCTGACTTTATTATCCTCTTAATGCTGTTCTTGTCAGATACACTGCTATTCTTATACCAAAGGGAGATGCCATCTGTGAGAACACTCTCAACAGCTCCATTTATGCAACATTATGGTGAGGTGTTGTTTTTTCAGATCTGAGCTCGACCTTTTGTTTTTGGTTTAGTTTGTGGATGCCAGGCCCCTTCCTGCTTTAACATGACTGCACATTAGAGTACAAAAGGTTCATAAAGAAATGCAAAAGTGAGTTTAGTGTGAAGGAACTTGACTGGCCTGCACAGAGTCCAAACCTGCAAGTGTGACTGCAAGACAGCTCTTTTTGTCTAACATCTGTGCCTGATTGACCTCACAAATGCTTTCTAAAGTTTGGCCAAACTTCCCATAAAAACAATTAAAACACACTTGCCTTTCCAGAACATTTGACCAGTTGAACATTTACTACAAAAGGTGTGCCGTCTCTATATTAGACCCTACTTTGGATTATGATTGGGATGCCATTAAAGTTCACATGCATTTCAGCTGGTACCTTGATGTCAAAACAACATAAAAACATTTTTTAAATGCTTGATTTGATGTTATTCCGTTGACATGTCATCCACTGATGCGAAAGGGCATCAATGTATATCATGTCAATGGATGCCAATTTACATTTTTGATGTGGCTTTTGATGTCATTTTGACAGCAAGATGCCCTCTGGGGTGTAAAGACAGATATCTTAAAACTTTTAGCAATATAATGTACATACTCTATGAACAAAACACTCATATAATAATATTGTAATGCGAAGGGACACAGGGTTTATCATGAGAATAGTCAGGCAAGCAATGGTTAATAGGGTCAAACAGGTACATACAGGTAATCCAGAGTCGTGGTCATAAACAGGCAGAGAGTCAAAGGCAGGAAGCAGACAGGAATAAACATAAAACAAAGCAAGGGGTAAACATGTCAGGACAAGGCAAAGAAAACTATTTGTGATGTGTACAGTACAGTTAAACAAGACTCAGCACTATAGTATGTGTGTTTGTGTGTGTGTGTGTGTGTGTGTGTGTGTGTGTGTGTGTGTGTGTGTGTGTGTGTGTGTACTGCTTTTAAAGTCCATGTAATCAGTTTGGAACAGCCTCAGCAGTGTGCATTAGCAATCAGCAGAAAACCGGAACAGGTGTGAGTGTGTAGTGCATTACAGGATTTGTAGTCCATGTGGTAGCAGATTTGTAGTCCTGAGTGAAAGAGATTGGTTCCTATTGATCTACAAGTCTGGATCACTGCTGATTGTGAAAAATATCAACAGAACAATTAATCAAGTCATGTGTAGTGTAAATGTACACGCACACAGTCCACAGACACCATGCAGATTCACTAATAAATGTCTACATTTTATAATGTAAACACGATTTTCGGATTTCATCCTTTGATCTCAACAGGGATGAATAAAAGTTGCGTCTGATATTTTGGGTCAGCACTTCTACAGTTTGAGATAACATCCGCTTGATGTGCACATGTTCTGCTGGCTCTGGAGATTTCCTTGTATTTGCGGTGTCGTTTCCAGCCTGCACTTCTGCCTTCAGTCCTCATGTGTGACATCCAGGTTCACAGGGATCTCTGAAAAACAACACTCTTCACACCAGAGAGCCCTGCAACTGCCATCACATTCACACTCTCTGATCCACACAGAAGTGGACAAATCCTCAGGGATGGCCTGTTTTCTCTCTTTCCTCCACACTTCAGCTCAATCTCTCTTCTCTACAGCTCAGCACGGTCTCAAAATCAAGTCTCTGCGGCCTGAATTGGCTAATTGTTTACAGTATGTAAATGTTCCTGAAATGACAGATAATAAGGGCTGTTATCTGTAAAGGGTGGAAAATGTTCACAATATTGTAGAAATTTTTATTTGAAGTTGTCAATAAAAGATTTAAATAAAAAAAATCTGTTAATTAAAAGTTTAATTTATTAGACTTTAGCTGCATTATGGGACATTTATCTCTGCTCTGACAACTTTGATGTTTAAATATTTCAGTGATGTTTATTGACATTTTTATTAGTTTCAACTATTGTCTGTGCTTGTCAAGCAAATCACTTAATCGGTTAATGAACTGCAGGTACTTTTTCTATTTCCATTATGGACTTATTGCTAGTGTAACGGAGGCCAGCCAGTAAGTGCTGTGGAGGTAAACCAAAAAGGATGGAGGCCATGGTGTTTAGCCTCCTTGGTAGAGCAACCGACTCCAATGCGGAAGGTCGCCGGTTCAATACCAGCTTGGAGAGGGCTGGGCGGTGTAGGACCGGCGGAGTTACATTGGTGCCGTGGCCCAGATGGGAGTGAGGTTTAGGGGGGTGAGTGTAACGGAGTCAGATATTCTGCTTTGAAAATGTGTGTTATGTGCCAAAAGGCTGTTTGTTTTGGTTCTTTTAACCCGCCCAATGCCAGTTTAGCCAATTATTTTTCAGCACCCTGGGTTGCCTTTGTAGAAAGTCACATGTTTCATTCATTCAGTCTTAAAGGCTTTTAAAGTATGCATGAGCGAAATGCGACCTCCGGAGGACAGTTGCAGACTCCAAAACGAGATGCAGATTTAGAGTTCCATATGAGGAGGTTATTAATTAGCAAATATAAATATTACGATAGTAAACTTTAGGTGAGCGGGTTACATTGTAAGCCTGTGTCTTAAGAACACGCTACGTAATGAGATTTGCAGTGATAAGCAATTTGGCTGTTTGCACCAGAAAACACAACAGAAATGTAAATACAGCCATTCAGATGCACAGAATATAAAACTTTAACATTATTAAATGTAGATGGTGATCACGGATATATGTTGGTTTGCATGGTTTCACAGTTCTAAAGTTCAATTTTTTAAATTTTATTTTTAAGATCTGAGGTGAACTTTCTGCTGCTGCTTTCAGTAGTATGGCAATAAATGGCATTATTAGCATTTAACGCGGAATAAAGCACAGGTGTACATGAGGTGATCATTAGTTATGTTAAGTTTCCATCCAAAAATGCGAATTAACTTTATGAGCAAAACTGCATTATCACATAAAAGATGTGCGAATAAAGCAGCGTTTCCATCCAACGAGTCAAATAGAATTCCTGACTAACTGGCACCAAATAACAACAGTAAAAACATAATTTGCTGCGATAAGAGAAGTTGTGTGAATCTTTTCTTCATTTAAAAAATGACTTGCACCTTACACAGTGAATGTGGGGTGGGGTTTGAAGGCATGAGACGCAGAGCACAGATGCTCTTGATTCTGGAGATCATTAATGACATAATACGAATACTGAAATGATTAATGCATTTTAGAATGATCAAAATAACATTTCAGATGTTTTACAATGTGCTCAGCCTGCTAGTTTTTCCATCCGCACACATTTTTAACACAACATAATCTCTTATAGCAAAATCACATGAATCACTTTTTTAATGAGCATGGAATTTTTTCTGTAAAAGTGTTTCCATAGCAGTTTATGCACATCGTTTCTTATCAATTAAAAAGTTTATCCTTCTCAGTTATGCACATAGAGTTGAAGTCAGAATTATTAGCCCCCTAATTATTAGGTTAATTAGGTTAACTAGGCAGGTAAGGGTAATTAGGCAAGTTATTGTATAACGATGTTTTGTTCTGTGGACTATCATAAAAAATTTGCTTAATGGGGCTAATGATTTTGACCTTAAATGGCTTTTAAAAATTTTTAAAAATGCTTTTATTCTAGCCAAAAATAAAACAAATAAGACTTTCTACAAAAGAAAAAATATTATCAGACATGCTGTGAAAATTTCTTTGCTCTGTTAAACATAATATGGGAAATATTTTTCAAAGAAATAAAAATATAAATGGGCTAATAAATCTGACTTCAACTGTATG
Organism: Danio rerio; assembly: GCF_052040795.2. Lineage (NCBI taxonomy): Eukaryota > Metazoa > Chordata > Actinopteri > Cypriniformes > Danionidae > Danio > Danio rerio. The sequence goes on from NC_141033.1 coordinate 10,906,401, forward strand.
TTTTTTATGTGCATTTTTAACATTTATACGCATCGTGTCATTTCCATCAATTGTTTCTTTAGGCACATATCCAAAATACCCATAAAAACAGATGAGTGGAAACGTAGCTACTGTCAGTTTTCTGTTGTTCAGCTGCAAGACAGAAGCCGTTTCAAAAATATAAATTTCATGTGTCTGTTATGGCAAAAATTCCTTTTATTATGGGACATATTCCTTCTATCGTGTGCTGTTGCTTTTTTTTAGAATATCACTTAAATATGCCTTGATGCTGCGTTCACACTAGACGCGGAACGCGATTTACATGTTAAGTCAATGCAAACGTGCGAATGGACATCCTGCGGCGCGATACGCGCGAATGGTGCGGCGCGATACGCGCGAATGGTGCGGTGCGAATGGTGCGATAATCGCGAATGGTGCGCCGCAAATTGACCGTTTAACGCAATTAATGCGTGTTTTGCGCGAGTTTGAAAATCTGAACTTCAGCGGACATTCGAGCCGCGTTAACCAATCAGGAGCTTGCTCTTGTGGGGGCGTGATTGTGACGTATCGTCTGTTGTCGGTGTCGGCTAGAGGATTTCCCCGGGACACCGACAACAGGCGATACTTTGAAGAAGTTCATCAAACTGGGCTGGGCTCAGTCAGAAGCACCGCTAAAAGCCTCCGTCAGCCAGGTTAAGTTTCTGGAGGAGTTTATGAGCTTAAAGAGCTGGATGCACCTCTGAAAGGATGTAGTGGACTCAGACACGGCCCTAAACGTATCAACGCTGTTTTTCAGCTTTCATAAAGCACATAAACACAGCTATTTTCTTCATAAAATCCATGTTAGCCATTTAGCTACGAAGCTAGAGTCACTGGGCAGACAGAAGCCCTGCCCATCACGCGAATCCACGTCTGTTCTGAAGTGAATTTGACAAGCGAATGAAGCGGATTTGACACGCAAATGAAGTGGGGTTTGACGTGCGAATAAAGCGAGTAACCTCAAAGGTTCACGCGGCAATTTACGCGTGAATATCGCGATTTATCTGTGTGTTCCGCGTCTGGTGTGAACACAGCATTAGGCTCAATAACCATGCTCTCTCCTCAATCTGGCAACCTGCACTGGCGTTTTGAACCAGGCATGCAATACCAAGTTCAACCACTGGGTGTCAAATTTACATACTGTACTTTCAAAGTTCTACCAAAAAGATTCCCTCAAAATCTTTTAAAACCCATTAATAAAACTAAATGCTTAAAAAATGAATTTATTCTTTAATCCTTAAAATATATGAGCTGATGTGGTAAATCAGATAGAGAAACAGAAGTTATCAAAATGTTGTCCTGTTACACTGAGGAATGAGGAAAGGCCGAGTCCACTGGACAAGACCTGCAGGTGACAGACGCTGGTGTCCAGCCTTGTTGAGCAGCACGACAGACAATATAAAGTCACAAATAACCCAGAATCATCACCTGAACTTTTCCAGATAATCCCCATCAAATGCAAAATAGCCCCTTACTTCTAAAAAAGGATTTTGAATGAAAAGAGAAGGAGAACAAGATCTGCGACACTGTTTTCATTTAGGAGGAAGAAAGATCAGCAAAAATCTTTTGTAAAAAAGGGAAAATAATCTGTTAATAATTGATCAATTTTATGAATAATGAATCTCTAACACAGATGCATTCAAAAACAGAACCGAGCCTTCTTGAGTTCATTCAGCAAAGGTAGCGAAGCTTTGCTCTCAGCTCACCTCATCTCTGCTCGTCTATAATTCAGTGACCTTGAGATATTTCTTCCCCTGAGCTCACCACTTTTAGCTCTCATGCCAACGGAAAGCAAGGGCTCCCTTCGGAATAAGAAGTAAACTGACAGTATGGGTCTCCGCGAGCGCCACGTGATCGCTGACATTGCAGGTGAGGGTCGACTATTAATTCTTTAAGAGCTTGGTGACACAAACAAACTTTGAAATGCACCGTCCTTATGTGAAGCAATGTGATCTTGCTTTGCAGTTCAAAGTTGATCTTGAGTAACCTACTTTAAACAAAGTGCTGTCAGGTACTTATTTGCTTTAAAATAAAAAGATTCCAACTGCTTCAAATTAAGCCAAAAATAGGACTAATTGAATGTTTCCACCTGACTAAATCCTTGTCGTAGTGTCAACCAAATGTGTTGAGTGAATGATTCAGTATGTCAATAGTCACTTACTTTGTTCTAAAGTAATTTAGCATTTTTGAAAAAAAAATTTCGGTTGCTTTGTCATAGTCACTTGTTCGAACTGTGAAAGAATCAGTGTTTTTGAGTGAATTGCTTGAGTGACTCCAAAGTCCCTTTAAGACAAGTCATTTGACTCGGCGGCCATCTTTGAAACGTCTCTCGGACTGTATGCTCGGGTATTCTGTCTGAATGGGGAAACATTAATGTAATATTGTTCGTTGTTGAGTGGGAAGAAAAAGACAGGGTCGGCGATATCAGGTAAGTAATATACTTTTATTTTTTTAAATGCACAACACGTGGAGCAGTTGTGGTGTGTGTGTGCTCTCTCCTCTCCCCGGCTGCTCCTTCTCTTCTCCTTAAGAAGGGTGTCTCTCCGGCTCAGTGTTGCCAGATTGGAAATGTCAAAGTATCGTACCAGAACCTCAAAATTATCGTATTTGGAGGAAAACTATCGTACATGAGTCAAACTGAGAGTATACAGCTATTATCTAGACACATAGCGTTTTGACACAACGTGCAAATTACCACAATACGTTAAAAAACTAGGTACCTTAGTGGGAAGGTTCAAACTCCACCTCTGAGTTTCTGTCATTGAATGTTGCATGTTGCCAGATGTTGAGGGATTTATTTTTCCGTACAAATTGGATGCCGTAATGGACTGCAAAATAGTGCTGGTTGGCTTGAAAGCAGTGCACACTCTGAGGTGTGCATGCTTTGTTTTGATGAGACTAACTTTGGAAAAAACACATTCACAAGACGCATTTGAATGGGGGAAAAACGAGAACATCAAGGGAAAACTCCCATCCCTCTCACCTTCCTTTACAGCACAAATTGTTTTAACATTATTGCATAAAAGATCGACCTCAAACTGAAAACTACTGACCTAACCAATGGTACGCGCAGCAGGAGCGTTAACTCGTGAGAGAGAGCCATTCTCCATGTTGATTGGCTGAGAAGAGGAAACGTAAGATGAGATAGAAAACGTGTATAACTCCACCTACTCCTCACAGACAGCACAGAAAAGATGCAGCTAGATCAATAGGTAAAGAAGCCCGAAGATTAAAATGAAGTTACTTTTAAATGCCATAAAATTTTGAAATTATCGTACAATATAGGATTTTTCTCATTATTGATCGTACATCGTACAGAGGTCGAAATTATCGTACAAATACGATAATTATTGTACGTCTGGCAACACTGCTCCGGCTAAATCACTAGAATAAACAGGTGTTATTTATTATTTCTGATTGGCCTGCTGATTAGCCGCCGTGCTCTGAGCATGCTCTCCCCCCTCATTGGGTGTTCGATCATGCTTACCTCTCCACAATTAAATTCTCCAAAACTGTTTGCAAAGCTTACGATTACATTACATTTTTGGAGCCACTTTTAAGATTAAACAACAAACATCTCATAAGTTTTTTTTCTAAACGTTTGAATCAAACAAATTCGCATATTTTTAAGTCGCCCTAGCTAATGTGCACTCAAAAGTAACGAGATCATGACACCAAACTCATTTATGACCGTTCTACACATTATCATCTCTGGATATTGCTTCGTCTGATTGCGCTGGTCTTCTCAAGTAATCCACAATTTGGACTTGATAGTGAACCTCCTCCCAAAAAAAAAAAAAAAAAAAACAGTCACTCTTTATTTACAAGTTTGTGGTCGTTTGAGTAGTTGCTACTGGTATGTGATGTGCATTTGTCAAGACAAACTGTACCTCACGTTCATTTAATAAAGATAACAAAACCATAAAAATGTGTATTAAAGTTCACTTGCTTCATTTAAAAGTACAGATTTCAAGCTTTATGATTATTTTTTTATGTTTGTGAGGCAAGTATTCACTAAGATTCCAGTGCGTTTCTTGATCATCAAACTGTTGTGAAGCACTGTCTGGTCTGAGCTTCTCATCAGGATAAACATCAGTCATATAGCAATGGATGATTGGCTCCTGAAGTAGTAAGCAGGCTTCTTTCGCCATATTGACCCTTACACATTTCCCTATTTAAAACTATCCGAGTGACAGGTCTTGTGTTTTCTATAGTCTTTGCTTATACACAATTCACCTAGTCCTCAATTAATCAGTGTTTTAAATGAATGCGCTGAGTAAATGATTAAATGACTCAAAAATAAGTCACTTGAAATAAATTTGTATTGGGAAATGAATTGGTTGAGTGAATGTTTGAATGATTTATTTATTAATGAATGAATCTTTTTTTCTTTCTATTTTTTTAAATACATGATATAATGATTCACTCATTCACTTAGGCACATGTTTGGTTCATGGATGAATCTGTGTTTTTATTCATGAACCACTTTTGTTACAGAATGAACAAGATTTTCTTTTATTGAAATAGTGAATGAATAAATTATGTATTGTTAAATCATTTGTTTCGTTCCACAATGAGTCTTTGTTTAAAAAACAAATCAGTTGAGTGAATTTTTTAACTATTCATAATAATGCGTAACTCGCTTGTTGTTTTGTGAATGAACCAGTGTTTTTCAGTAAACTAAGTGAATGATCAAATGAGTTGCTTATAAACAATTGTTTAAAAAACTCTTAAATTAATCAGTTTCTCCAGAATAAATTGTTTGTGTAAAAATCCAGTCGTGTGGTCGGTAAATCAGCTCTATAACAAGTTCATGTAATACACTACATTTAAAAGTTGAAAAGTCTGCTAAAAGTATGAAAAGTGTTTTTATATGGAGTTGTTTAAGGTACAGGCATGATAATTTCCGTCTGCTTGTCTGCTTTATTTCACGAAAGCATCCGTTTATTTATTAACCAAGCTCCTCTCTGTTGTTTTTGATACACATTAATGCTATTCCTGCTGCTCACCGTGCAATGCCAAAGCAGCTCAGCGTCCACTTTACCCCAACATCACCCCGCTGCGGGTGGGCTCGGCAGACAGACTTTGACAGAGGGAGATCCAGGCAGGGATGGACTCTCAAATAGGGGAAACAACATGCCTGGCAGGCAATGCCTGTTCACTGTCACCTGTCAGCTGTGTAGTGTGTGCCGCTGTGCGGGTGGCTTGCAGTGTGTGTCAGCCATGGAAATGAGTTTGGCATGGCACACGTCTGACAAATTGGGGCCCCCTGGCCCCTGATGCCCGAGACAGAGTGGCCCAGTGGGCATTAGACCGTGCTTGACAACACCCCACCTAGATGACCTTTTCCAAAACTGACTTCAAGCTGCCACCAATCAGCTTCCAGCTTCAGTGTGGCTAAAAAAAATGTCTCTCATCAAGCTGGGACCCATGGCAAAATTAATTCAGTACATACATATATGAAATTTAAATTAAGCTTCATTTGTAATGAGGGAAACAAAAAACAATTACAAATTCTTCGCTCAACAGCTGTTTATTCACTGTCTGGCCATCTGAGGCTTCAGTTCTGATCATAAAAGTTAGGATCACTCTTTGAAAAATGTACTTTTCTGTCTGCGTCGGTTACAACAATTTCTCCCAAAGATATGCGGTATAGAGGAATTGAATAAACTACAATAGGCTGTAATGTATGTGTGTGTGAATGATAGCATGTATGGATGATCATGAGTTAGTGTACTCTCATCACTGAGGTGCAGCTGGAAGGGCATCCGCTGCTTAAAAAATATTTCAGAAACATCTGTAGTTTATTCTGCTGTTGAGATTAACCTGAATGAAAGTGAGTGAGTGAGTGAGTGAGTGAGTGAGTGAGTGAGTGAGTGAGTGAGTGAGTGAGTGAATATATAAAGCATATTGTAAGTGTATTTACACTGTTTGGTATTGGTGTGTGATATTGAATCCAAAAACAGTGAATGGAACCTAGTTTTGGTCAATGGCTGTACCCATTCCTAATTATATGACTTGTTGGGTTTTTAGAACTTACAGATTAGTTAGTAAAATACACTTCTTAAATGAGTTTCAGTGCATGTTTATTGCTTAAAAGTACAGAAATAAATTGAAATAATAAAAATTCAAAAGAAAAAAATTTAAGATGACAAATTTGATAAAAAAAACTTTAAGAATTTAGAAACATTGGTAATAATATATACATCTTTAAAACTGTACACATGCACACACACAGACAAACACACTATAATGAATTATAAAAAAGTAAAGAAATTTAATACTGAAATTAAAATAAATTAATAATAAATAAAATAAAATAAGGGGCAGCATGGTAGCTTAGTGGTTATCACTGTCACCTCACAGCAAGAAAGTTGATGGTTTAAGTCCCGGCTGGGCCAGTTGGCATTTCTGTGTGGAGTTTGCATGTTCTCTCCGTGTTTGTGTGGGTTTCCTTTGGGTGCTTCGGTTTCCCCCCATAGTTCAAAGACATGCGCTAGGTGAATTGTATAAGCTAAATTGGCCATAGTGTATGTGTGTGAATGCAATAGTGTGTGGGTGTTTCCCAGTACCGGTTGGCAGATGGAAGGACATCCACTGTGTAAAACTAAAGCTGCGGTCACACTAGAGTTTGAGCTTGCAAAACTCTGTAAAACAGCGCTGTGAAAACGGAAGTGATTGGTCCATATTTAAAATTTCTGTCCAGAAAGGTCATGTTTTGATTTTCGATTGGTCTCACGCAGTCAAGTGACATGGATATCTACACTGAATATAAGATATCACATACGGGCCCTGGGCATGCGTCAATAGCGCTGCCACATTTGTACAGTGTTCCCAGACAGTGTGCTATTCTGAAGATGCTGGATGTGTACAGGTGTAGTAACAAGCAAACAAAGAAAACTAAGCATAGAGGCAGAACATTTCATAGGTAAGATTTAGTTTTTTTGTATGTTAGGAACTTTTGTGCTAAACAAGTAACATTATTGATGATAATACAGTCTCATAATGCATTCACCATAAGGCAAAGTAGCACCAACTTGCACTAAATCCTAGGCTTATGCTAGTTTTGTTAAATAACAGAAGCAAGCAATGTAAATGAAATATGGCAATAAGGCGCTGCAGTGAAACTTGTATTATGTTGGCTAAGTGAAGGAGTCGTTCATAACGAAGAATCATTCACAAATGAATTGCTCCCTCCGTTAGAATGAGAAGTGAAGGCAGCAAAGAGGCAGTGGTTCAGGACACGGTTCAAATCATATTTAACAGAGAGGGAGGTTAATACATTTCCATGCACACAAACACATGCTCTTTGTCAGAAATGCCCGTGCGATCGATCACTTATCCATCAATGTAGAAAAGTGATGTAAAATTATCTTTTTCGGAATTAAAAAAAATGTGCATACTGACTATTGGGAAAACTCCCAATCATAGATATATGTCTATATGTGTATATTTCTGGCTCTGGATGGCCACAGTCCTCCACTGCACCTTGGTCATTCATTTCAAAGGAGCGCTACCCTGTACCAAAACGGCAGCTCTATTGACGCATTCCTTCCAATAGACAACAACAGGGTAGGCAACATCTAATGTAAATATATCTATGGTCAAGTGATGTAATTTCACAGGTCAGTGTTCACCAAGCTTGAACTTTCCAACGCAGCGAACTGCGAAACTTGTCACACAAGCTTGCGTTTCTAGTCTGACACATTTGCGTGTGTATGAATGAAAGTCTATGGGGAGAAAAGTGCAGTTTGACCGCAGCTATATGCTGGATAAGTTGGTGGTTCACTCCGCTGTGGCAAGCCCTGATGAATACAGAAACTAAGCTGAAGGAAAATGAATGAATGAAATTCATTTTGTGTCCAGGTGGTGTTCTTTGTGTCTTTTTAAAATAAAGAAATTATCGTCCATTTGTTATTGTTGGAGATGTTGCAGATAAGGTTTTGTGGTTTTATTAAATAGAAGACATTATTATTATGTTTGTGTTTATGAACATGAACATTTTCATAATTGTGAGGTATAAAATAACTATTTTATCCAGTTATCAAATAATAAAGCACACAATTCCATCTTATCATATCTGCAAATGAAGAACCTTTAATATTTTTTTCTAAAATGGTATTGGATTATGACTTCCCTATGAATACAAATGGTCTCGTCCGTTGCCCTCTGCCCCGTCACGTGGTGCGGATGTCCTTCGCTCTTCTCTCTCTGCAGGCTAAACATGGCTGCGCTCTTAAGATCAGCCCGGCTCCTCAAAAATTCATCGGCTTGGTTAATTCAGGTCATAGGGAACAGTAAACATGCGCCGGCAGCTGGTCGCCTTTACAGCGGAGCGATTGGGACTCTTCGTGTAGGGGTCTGTGGCCGTCAGACAGTCCCGGGAAGGTTAAATGCTAACAGGTATAACGCAGCATGACTCTCTGCGCCATGCGTGTTTAGATCATGCAGTTGTCATTGAGAGGTGATCAGTCCCATATAGGGCTTATAACGCACCAATAATGTGCTGATGCAGGTTATTTAACTAAATAGTAACACACATATCACAATATAGTGTTTTGGTCATATAATGGTGTTGCACA
>NC_141033.1:10920000-10937500 GCF_052040795.2 Danio rerio
ATTTAGTACAATTATAGTATATTTACTACAATAATTTTGATGAAACATAAAAAAACTAAAGTTTTGAGATTTTCACATTTTTTTTGTGTCAGCTAAATAGTGGTTTGTAACATTGTTGAATATCAACATTGTCACGTCTCTTTGTTAAAGGGATAGTTCACCCAAATTCTGTCATTATTTTAATCATGCTTCACTTGTTCCAACTTTTGAGTTTCTTCTGTTGAACACAAAAGATTGTTGTGAAAATCAAAAGCTAAAAACCTGTAACCATTGACTTGAATAGTATTTGTTTTTCCTCCTATGAAATTCAATGGTAATATTTTGTGTTCAGCAGAAAAAAGAAACTCATAAATGTTTGTAAAAAGGTTCTTTATTATGAAATAATAAGGGACTTGTGGACATGTTAGGTTTTTTATTACTTTAAAATTACAGTTTATATTTTGTTGTGAATTAAGATAAAATTAGACCCTAGGGTTAGGAGCCCTTGTTTCTAATGTTATTATTTCTAATGCCTATTGTATTTAACAAGGTTATTATTAAATATTTGCATTAGATGTGCAAATTAAGGCTAATTGAGGCCCTGTTTAAACCTGTCATTAAGGTGTGAACCCAACCACAAATGGATGACACTAAATACAGGTGTAAACCGGCTCTAAAACTTAAGCTTGTCCAGTTTAGCCCATTTACAAAGGTTGTTAAAACCTGCAGTTGTTGCTGTAAAATAGCTCTTTGCAACTCTCACATGGACACCCACTGAAGCTAAGCAGGGCAATGTCAGTAATTGGATGGGAGACCACATGGGAAAGCTAGGTTGCTGCTGGAAGTCATGTTAGTGAGGCCAGCAGGGGCGCTCAACCAGTGTTTTGTGTGGGTCCTAATATCCTGGTATTGTGAAGGGGACTCTATACTGCTCAGTGAGCGCCGTCTTTCAGATGAGACGTTAAACAGAGGTCCGGACTCCCTGTGGTTGTAAAAAAATCCCAGGATGCCCTTCGAAAAAGCCCCAGCATCCTGGCCAAATTTGCTCACTGTAGTCCATCATGGCCTCCTAACCATCCCCATATCATAATAATCTTTGGGTGCTTTCACACCGGTGAATCGATTCAGTTGTTCCGAAACAGAGATTACAAATGTTACATTGTTGCTCTTTGCTCTTGGAGCGGTTCGCTTTCACACTGCAAAGTTTCTAATCGGACCAAAAGAGCTAAAACAAATCACGTGCGAGTAAACTCTCCTCACATTGGTCAGAGTGTCAGGGTTTATTTTGCAGCGTCCCACTAAGCTGTCAGGAGAGTAGGTGGTTTGGTGGTGATTGACAGGGTGCGCGCGCGACGTGTCTGAGGAGAGATGCGGTGGGGAGGGGTGCGTGACGATGCCTATTTGAGGACTGGGAGGGAGACGCGAGATTACAGGGAGATCATCACTCGTTTGCGGGCATCCGAAGACTCGCAAAACTTCCCGCCATACTCATAATACTCTCTTCATATAGCCGTATGCCTATTACATATCCATAAAACACTGTGATATAACCCCGCTCGGATCGCATCGCTTTCTAACTGCAATCGAACCGCTCCAGGGTTCGATTCAATCGAGCCAAGACCACCTCATTCAAGCGATCTCGGAGCGATTATTTTGGCGCGGAACAGAGCGCGATTGCCCTGTTCACATATGCCAAACAAACCGCTCTAACGGGGCAAACGAGATACGTTCCGAAACAAAAGTGTAGGTGTGAAAGCACCCTTTATCACGTTGTCTCCTCTCCACCAATCAGCTGGTATGTGGTCTGGCGTACTATTTCTGCCGTCGCGTCATCCAGGTGGATGCTACACACCGGTGGTGAATGAGGAGATTCCCCTAATGTGTAATGTAAAGCGCTTTGAGTTTCTAGAAAAGCGCTATATAAATCGAAGGAATTATTATTATTATTGTTATTATTATTATTATTACTATAATTAAATCACACCAGTTAACTGATTCATTCAATTCATGACTCGCGTCATCATTCATGAATCATTCATGAATGCGGAAATACATTGTCACTGCTGCTGGTATATTAAGATTATAATCACTGGAAAAATAATGACATGAAATGAACAGTTTTACACAATATTTACTCATTACTTATCCATAAAATCTATTTAGGCTTTAGACTTTCACCAGGTACAAGATGCAATGGTGAAATATAGATGTATTATCTGTCATTGTCATGTCATTATAAAAAATTATAGCTTCTGCTTGTTCAAAATGACGAATAATGATTTCTTCTGAACTATTATGAACTATTAAGTAATATTTAAAGGTGCAGTAGGTGATCTGCCAAAATGCTAACCGCTTAGCATATTATCTTTGGGCGGCGTGGAGGGACTGTGATTCAAAGCCACACCCCCTAAAATCGCGAGCGCGCGCACCACGTCACAGCAGACATACAACCCACTAGTTCATGTCATTTGCCAGTTAGTTAGTGATTAGCCAGCGGCGTCGGCGTGCAGGAATTACATTTATTACTAAGCCACACTTACATGCTGTTTTAGAGCGAATATTCAGAGTAGCATGGTAAACAGTATAGGAAGGCTGTCATTGTTCAAAAATGAAGCAATGTGAATACAAAAGCAACTTCAGCCCAATAAAGCAGGTTAGGCGGAATAGCGCTATTTACTGATGTTTTGCTGTTAGACTAAATATAAATCTACATTATAAATGCGGTAAAAGGACCTTATAAAACTTAAAACAATAACATCAATCTTTCACCGGGAGATATACGCATTTAAGTCATTCATAACACAACACAATCAAACATAAGCTTAGCCTGACTAAAGTAGTTTTAAAACAGAACATCACCTGTCTAACAGTAATACTTCAGCCATGGTGTCGTCCTTCCTCCAGCGTGCTAAAGTAACTCCAATATTGATTCAGGATTTTCAAAAGTTTCAATTCAACATTTGATTTCTCCCGGTATGTGTATGTCTCGTGACCGCGTGGCGATAATGCAGACGGGCACGCGTGAATGGCGGATCTGCGTGAACAGATGCGCAGAAGTCCGAATCTGCATTTGCTGACAGACAGTCTGAGCTGCTTATCGGAATTATGAGAGGTGTCGGTCCGACAATATTTAATTGGATGAACATATTTTAGTTTTATGCCTTACCCAGAATATTAAAATACATATAAACACATTTAGATCATTTACTTTAATCATTATTATTGGACTGTGAAGAGACTTTCAAGCAGCACAACAAAAAATGTTTCTGAAGACAATCACCTACTGCACCTTTAAGCTACTTATTTGAAATGAGCCAAATCAACACAATTCTCAAGGTTTTTATTGAGACAGCGTAATTGTTTTATGTTCAATCCACTTAAATTTGTTAAAAGAAACATTAGATTAACTTAATTTGTGTTGGGACAACATAAAGGAATTATTTGAAACCCAGCATTTTTACAGTGAATGGCATTTATTGATATTTGTAATATATTGTGACTGTCTAGGTGACCTATCAGAGACTCATAGCTGCATACTGTGAGGAAGGCAATATAGAAGGCGCAAGGTGAGTCTAGTAATCTATTTCAGCAAATCAGTAGTATTGTTATGATGTTACATAAATAATAATAAAACAATGCTTGTATCACGATGTCTTGCAGTGCAATCCTGGGCTTCATGAAGAACAAAGACCTGCCAATCACAGAGGCTGTGTTTAACTCGTTAGTGGTTGGCCATGCCCGGGCAGGGTGAGTCGACGGTGCTGTTTTACTATAGGTTTTCTGTGTGTTTGGCACATGCGTGTTGAGTGACCTGTGCTTCTGCAGGGACATAACCAGCTCCGAAGGCATCCTGTCTGTCATGAAGAGTGCAGGAATTGAGCCAGGTCCAGACACATACCTCTCTCTGCTCAACATGTACGCTGAGAAAGGCGATATCGACAAAATTAAACAGGTTTGTGTTGATTTTGAATAGAATGGACTTGGTAATTGTTTATTTTTTGTTAACACTTTACAATAAGGTTGTATTAGTTAATGCATTTATTAACATGAACAAATAATGAGCAAGAATATCACAGTTTATGTTCATGTTAGTTAACACTAGTTAATAGAAATACAGTTGTTTATTGATAGTTCATGTTAACTCACTGAACTGATATTAACAAGTATGGATTTGAATAATGCATTAGTAAATGTCGGGCTATGATTAAGTAATGCTGTACCAGTATTGTTCGTTATTAGTTGTTCATGGTAAATACATTAACTAACGAAACCTTACTGTAAAGTGTGGCCAATTTTTGAAAAATATGTCATTGTACATTGATATGCATATCATTTTAGGTTTATGTAATGTGCCTCTTTTGTTCTTGCCTTATCAAAATGCAAAGTGTTTTTGAATAAAAGACAATATTGACATTTAGAAGAACTGCTTGGTCAAATCAGATGAAGCAGAAATGAAAAAGCTTCCACTTTCTGCTGTCTTTGTTACTGTGAAGAACTTTCTGGGGTGTGCTACCGAAGTTATTTGAAAGTATATTGATGTTGCATGAGCAAAGACAAATGACTATAAACATTAACACAAACCCAGCAGCTTAAATGATTCATTATTTTTAATTAAAAGTTTAATATTATGAAGCACTGTATGGAAGGGATAGAGTTTTAAAAATGCTTATGTACTTGCTCAGTATGCTATTTTTTTGGAAAAAAGTTACATACTGCAGCTTTAGATTAAGTTACTTCTTAAAGTTATGCAATGTATGTTTGGAGCTAATTTATACATATTTATAATTTACTTTCAAAGGGGATTTTAACAAGATAAATAAAGACATATTGGGATAAAATTACCTTATATATATATATGATAAGTAGATTATATAAGATTAGATTATATATATAAGTGATAAGTAGATTAAGATTAAGTAATATCAGCACCCGTGCAGCCTCTTTACCCTTTGTTTATTACTCCGCCCACATACAGCCAGCAAAAAGCAGACACTACAGATCTAAAGTTTAAAAGATGCATGCTCAGCTGCTTAACTGTCAGCTTATGATTTGAATCCAACGAGGAAGAAGTTCCTCATACAAAAGTCTAAAGCCCCTTTCACACATACAAAGGTTATGTGTGAACAGGTCCTTTTTGAAAATACCGGTAAATTCGTTCTGGCTATTTTCCGGAAAGAGAAGTTGTAACATTACCGGCAATTTGCCGGAATGCTGCGCTGTGTGAGTGCAGAAGGAAGATTGCCATAATAAGCGCGTGCACGTCTAGAACGTGCTGACGTGAGACGTCTGCTTTAGCCAATCACAACAGTCAGACGCATTTACGTCCGCGCGGTTTGTGAGAATAAAAGCCTTTGAATATTTTTCCAGACACATTTAGCTGCTAGAAGTTAGTCAGATCACGTTTATATGTTCATCTTAATGCCAACTGTGTAAATAATCATCGATGAGATGCTTATGATAAGCCGTTTAAAGCTCTTTTGTGGTGAATAATGTCAGAATTTACCGGTATTTTGGAATGGATGTGTGAATGCTCTTATCCCGAAAATTTCCGTAACGTCCTCGCCTGTGTGAACAGCAGTTTTTTTAATTTACCGGTAAAGTCGTTCTGGAAATTTTCCGGAAATTTACCGGTATCACTGTGTGAAAGGGGCTTTAGACTCTCTTTAAGACTCTCCGTGTTTGATTTTGTTTTTATGTACACTATGATGCCGTCAAACTGTTGTATGAACGCAGTATCACACTTGTAGCAGTGCGATATGGCTGTATATCGGCACTGGTGGGGAGACTAAGGCACTCGGCCTGCGACCTCGTGCCAATGCACGCCTCCCACCAGTGCCACCCACTACCATTCACATATCGCACTGCTACTTGTGTGATATTGCTCATATATATATGTATATATATGTATATATATATATATATATATATATATATATATATATATATATATATATATATATATATATATATATATATATATATATATAGATAGATATAGATATATATATATATATACATAGTTATACATATATATATATATATATATATATATATATATATATATATATATATATATATATATATATATATATACACACATATATAAATACATATACATTAATTATATAAAATAATTCACTTATTTGGCAAAGCTGAAGTTTCAATGTAATTATGAATAAAAAAATAGTAGCTTATTGATGAACACAAAAAGGCATTTAAATGGAAATCGTTGGCGTCATACCTACATCCTTACTGTCACTTTTGATTTATTTCAATGCAATCATAACTAAATTAAGCAGCAGTTGCTTCTACAACAGCTTACTGACCTTAAATGATTCCGTAAAATACATTTTTTTTTGTTATTTTTATTTAGTGTTCCAAGGCTTACTAAAGTTCTAAGCTACAAAATATTCTTCTTCTGCTTATTATTATTATTAATAACTATTAATACATCTCTTGCATATCTCCTCTAGACTCTCGATGTGGTGGAGAACGCAGATTTCTTTCTGATGGACCGAGATCTGATGCAGTTGGTTTCCAGTCTGGCTAGAACTGGCCATGAGCAGCACGTGCCCGAGATTGTGTCACGTATGCGTCATGAGAGAGGATATGTGCCAGGTCTGACATCAGTTTGTCCCTGACCACTTACCACAGTGGTCCATAGTTAACCATAATGGTCGCAAATGTATTCATAACAGTATACTATTCGATGTGTTTTAAATATGAACTCAAACCAATTAGAGAAATGCGATACATAAAACATTGATGCCGTGAGATGAAGTTCTGGGATTTTGGGAAAGCCATTAATGATTGATAGATTTTTTTTATTTTGATCCTGATGCATCCGTTTGCTTCACTTTTTTTCAGATGCTATCAACCTTTGCTTGAATTTGATTACCCACGGTCATGAAAAGACTGCCTTTTCGGTGCTGAAAAGCTTAACCGGGATGTTAGACACACATACGGGTGACACTCCAGATTTTGGCAACTTCTTTCTTCGCCATTGCGTCAATATGGACAAGGTGAGGGACCCAAACATTGACTGTTATGCATATTATTAACTTCTACCAAGCATTGTTCAATACTGAAGCCACGTTTTTTTAACTTCACACACATTCAGAATTGCCAACATGATACTTGACCAAACATTTGAGCTCAGAGCAACACAACAGTTCATATAACAGACCCCCTAGATTTTAGCGATTATATGATTGCTGAATCCAATGTAAAATTAACAAAAAGTTGCAAATTTTTGCGATCCTGCAAAATTCTTTATTAAACACAGAATAATTACACAAAATGTAAATAATCTCATAAAATATCCAATTCAAAACCATACAATCTAATTATATTTATTTCAGTTTGTAATTAATTGTTTTACATGACTTATAGACGTTGAATATGCAGCGCATGTGATTTATTTAAGTGTCTCCTGAAAAATGACGTCTCACATGCACCCTCACAATCCATACATTACATGGAAGAATGGGGGAGCGTGGGACTTGTTTTGCAACCTGTGCAGTAAGCAGACGCAGATGAAGAGGGAATCATTTAACAAATGAGCAATGGAACAGATGGAAAAGCAAGCAGCTTACAATGATGGAGATTTCTGGGAATTACCACCACAAAATGTCATTTTTATCACAAAAAAAAAACATAAAAAACTAGAGGGTCTGATATAAATCTTTAAAAAAGCTTGTTTCTCCAAACCACTAACAAAAGTTTTCCTTCAGAAAACATACATTTCATTACTAACTCATTGACCTAAAATCAATGACCGCATTGCCTTAAATGTGCTAAACCATGTGTAAGAAGAATTCAAAAAAATCTGAAATTTATTGCAAACATTGTACAATCTTTAGGTATTTTTTTTTCAATCACTTGAACCACAAGTTGCAGATGCTATCTTTGTATCGTAGAACAAAAAAATTCCTGTCTGCATTCTAATCCACTTCAAAATGTTGGTACGTTTGAAAATATAGACATTGTATTGTACAATATATAGTTCCTTTGTTATCAAAGGATGCTGATTCTGTCATACATTTTGTACTATTGATATGAAAGTGACATAAGGAGACGTAAGATAAGGGTTTTCAGCTAAAATTGCGATCATATTGGAATGATTGTCATTTTCTGGTAAGATTTGATGTGTTTCAAAGTAAAAACAGCACAAAACGCATGACTTTTTTGGAAACTGTTGTTACAGTTTTTCCATCTGCTTACACATGTTTTCAAAACAGTGTCACTCTTTTTTTAAAACTCTACACTCAATTCTCAAAACTGCACACACAAAATGCAAAATGCCTCACATCTACTTCAAAATGTTACACTGCATTCAAAATGCCATAAACGCTTGTCAGAATGAAGCATTGGCAAACACTTCATAATATAACACTTTTGGATATACTATGTTAACACTTTTCTAAATCTTAAGCTCTCCATGTCAATTGCCTGGGGAAGTGCCATGCAGGCATATGATTGGCCATCCATCATACACTATACAGAGCCAGACTGAGACGAATTCCTCTATTATTTGTTTTAGAGGAACTTAGGATTTTGAAAAATTGATTAAGGATGAAAGTACAAAACTACAAAATGTGGAAAAGTGACCAAGTATTTTTTTTTCTTTTAATTTTGGACCAGAACAGCCCGCTGTCCTGTCACCTTTGACCTATTAATAGGCCTGTACTGCCTTAAAGCAGTGATTGTTTAGCGATTAGTTAAGAAATGAGTGTTTCCACATTTGAGCAATAAATGTATGTGACCAGGTGAATAATTGTAGCATTTTGATTAGTCGTGTTTGGAAAAAGAAAGTCACTTCATGTTAGATTTTTTTATGTTTTTGGTAGAGCATCGTGTGTGTAAAGTTTTGACAAATGTGTTTTATGCAATTGAAAAAGAGTTCAGGGCTGAGAAATAGCTTCTGGTTTTGGAGATTTACTGTGTAGTTTTGCATTTTGAGTGAGATGTTTCAGAAACCGTGTGACATGAAAATATTTTGTGTGCAAGCAGTTGGAAAAAAAAACAGTTTTGAAATGAGTTTGTTAGCATGCTGAAAATATATGCTTGTTTGCCACTTGTTGAGAATATGAATGACAAAAGTGTTTGAAAAGTGTTGAATTTTTAAAAAATGTGCTTGTTGCATGCATTTTGTGTGAACAGAATGATAATGATTTATATTGCTCTTCATAGACTTCTGTTTGGCTTATTGTGTGTACAGTTTTCAAAACGTGGCTTCAGTGTTGCACAATACTTGTTAGCAGTTGGAAAAAAAAGTTAAATGTACCATGTGTGTTTGTTAATGTATGTTAAATTGTGTGTCTGTTTTGCAGTCTGCGGAGGACATAGTCGGTTTTTGCAAGGATTTGAAAGATTTAGGTCTGCACTCAACACCACTACAGTTCACTCTTCAGTGTGCCCTGGAAGGCAAGAAAACCAGTGAGTACAGCAATTCGATTTCAAATTCTAAAACATTGCTTTATAATTAGTCAGTTTATCCCATTTTCATCACAAATTAATAATATATATAAAACTTTTTTAAACTATTCGTTATCATTTCCCTTTTTTATTATTTTTTTATTTTTTTTTTATTTCTGTGGCTCTTAGTAAGTCGGTCGAGCCACTTTTCCAATTTTTTATTGCCAGTCTTAGCCAGTCATAATGGTTTATTTTTAATTAAATTGTGTTTATACAACCAGTCAATATACACTAGACAACATGAAGTGGATCAAACTTTCAGTTTTTTTTCTTTGTCGTCTTTCACCATTTTCAGGACAACTTTGATTCAATGCGAATATCGTCTGTTAACTGTAAAAAGCACTGAAAGCACAAATCTAAGCTATTCCCTTATTTATTCCCCATTTACTCGAAACTGTGACGTAATTTAGCAACATGCTTTGCTGCAAAACTAAAATGTAAGAGTAAAAGCTTACAAATTTTAGGTAAAATTTAGGTAAAATTAAATCTAGATGGTATAAAAAATTATGATAGAAGTAGTACTATTAAATAATGATCAATAATAATTTTATTTAATACATTCTTTTTGTTTTACATGCTATAAAACTGTTGGTAAAGGCATAGTTTTCCCAAAAATGAAACAAACATAATGTTACAAACATTTATTCTGTTAAACACTTAAGAACATGTTTTGAAGAAAGCTGAAGACCCGTAACCGTTGACATCCATAGTAGGAAAAACAAATACTAAAGAAGTCTATAAAGAAGTGAAAGCATTTAAGTTCCCTTTGCCGCCCTGGTGACAACGCTGTCTGCGGCGATTGTCAAAATTCACTACATTTATTTCGTATTTGAAGGAGCTGTTGCAGCATATCAGCAAATCAGTTGCATTCCTGCTTGAAAGTGCACGCCATTTATCAAATTCACTTAACAATGGAAGATCAAGTTGTGTATGGTGTAGCTTTGCTCCACTTATCCAATATATGTCCATATGTTTAAAATATTCTGAAGCATCAGTACTGTTTTGTATTGTCGTATGAGATTCCGGCTTTTTTAAAGAAAGAAAAATTCTATATAACATTAATGCACATCCATAACTTGCCAGTAACCTTTTTTTAATGTATGTCCCCATAAGAAAACATTGTAAATAATTGGAAATTTGGTGACTGCAATAATCAAACTCTTGGGAACATTTGTGATTGGAACCAAAGTTTACAAGCCTGTAGTCTCTGGAATCCTCTCAAGTCGTGGACTTCTATATTCCGATTAGTTGCTGCTGAACCGCATCATAGCTCATTACCATAAAGCTGACTTGATTTCAACTCTCCTCGACACCCGCATCATGCAGCTTTTCGCTGCCTAACGCCACCAGCTCCCATTGAAAATAAATGACTTCCAGCTACTTTGACGCTCTCGTCGCTTCCAGTGTGAATGTACAGTTAGAGTTTAGCTCCAACCTGCTTTACTACACTTTTTTGGAAGATCGAGTACATCCGCTAAATATTTGATTAGCTGGCGTGTTTAATTAGAGTTGCATATTAATGAGATAATAGTCTAGGAAAATGATTATTATTTTGTTCTATTTGTATTCGTTAGAAAAGGCAATATAAAATTCACTTTTGCTTTTTTCTGTTCAGTTTAGATAATGAACAGGAATTGCACTTTCAAAAATCATGAGGGTAACACTGTTGGGTATTAGTTTTGGATTGTTTTCTTATTTTTATGTATTGTTTTTAAGCCACCTTTCCACTGCACACGACAAGCAACAAACTGGAAGTCATTAATTTCCACTGGAGAGTAGTGCAGGAGCTGTGTGGAATTCCGATCATCCCTGTATGCCAAAAATTCAGATCTGATTTAAGCTGCGGATATGTTGAAATGTTTATATATAACTCCTGCGACCAGACTGTATGTGACCGGCTGTGATGTATTCCAATGTTGTTCAAGCAGGTCCATGTGCGCGAGATTAGAAATAGTATTTTTTTTTTGGAATCAGAAAAAAGTTTCAATTAAAAAAACATTTTTATTCATAAATGAGTAATGAAAAATGTCTTGTCTCCACATTCCCTCCACAATTTTTAGCGGTCTATAAGTTTCTAGCTTTCATTAATTAATTCATTCATTCATTAATTCATTCATTCATTCATTCATTCAACTATGGTGAACGCACGCAGAATAAAGGCTCTTTTTGCACTCCTTTATTCCGGACACAGAGTGAATCGGCTTCTCTCCCACGGTACAAAACTGAAAATTCTGTGCAACTGCCACAAGGGGCGTATTTTGACAGTCATGTCCGAATGTCATGTGCAGTGGAAAGGTGGCGTTAATCTATGGCATGAATCAATTCGTGTTGATGTCTTTCATTGTAAGGTTTGTCGATTGGGCTGATGAAGAGGATGAAGGCAGAGAGCTTACCTATCAAACCTCACTACTTCTTGCCCCTGTTTGCACATCATCATAAAGACAAGAACATTCCTGGTGAGTCATGAATTTACAGTCTTCCTGCAAAGGTATACCAAAGATTACTGCTTTATTTTAATTTCATTTAATTTATATAATATATAATATAATAATTATAAAAATATAATATTTTTTAAATATTTTCCAAACGATGTTTAACCGAGCAAGGACATTTTCACAGAATGTCTGATAAATGTTTGAATTTTTTATGAACCATTTTAGGGACAAAATTATTAGCCCCTTTAAGCTATATTTTTTCCCGATAACCAGGGCCAGACGGAATCTGCGGAAATTTTTTGCTATTTCTGCGTAGAATTTTGTTAAAAATCTGTGGATTTCTGCGGAATTATTTTGGGAGTATCCAGCGGAGTATCATAACTAAAACCTTAATATATTAAATAAAAAGTAATAAATTACTGAATAAAAACTGAATAAATTCATATTTACACATTTACTCAAGTAAATAAATAGAATTAATAATGGGGATTGAAATCTGCGAAAATTCTGCGGAATTCTGTGCGCGCAGATTCCGTGTGGGCCTACCGATAACCTACAGAACAAACCATTGTTATACAATAACTTGCCTAATTCCCCTAACCTGCCTAATTAACTTAATCAACCTAGTTAAGCCTTTAAATGTCACTTTAAGCTGTATAGAAGTGTCTTGAAAAATATGTAGAAAAATATTATTTACAGTCATCATGGTAAAGACAAAATAAATCAGTTGTAAGAAATGAGTTATTAAAATTATTATGTTTAGAAATGTGTTGAAAAAAATCTTCTCTCCGTTAAACAGAAATTGGGGGAAAAGCTAACAAGCATTCTAATAATCTAGGGGGACTAATAATTCTGACTTCAACTGTGTATATATATATATATATATATATATATATATATATATATATATATATATATATATATATATATTTTTTTTTTTTAAAGCACAGGCCCTCGCTCCACTACAAATTTCATCCACACGTTCACTTGTTTTGTTTGTATGTTTTGAATACAAACATTTCTTTTCGACACCTTAATAAAAATAATTGAGACATTTCAGTGTAATAATTTTGTTCTAGAGAAACTGAATTTATTTTAAGAAGGTTGTCCATATGAAGTCCTCCTGCATCTGCAACAATGAGCACAAAACATCTGATCTTATTAAATAAAATTTTCTTAAACCAATAACCTTCATGAAAAATGCAGCATCACTCTCACCTTTATCTTCCTGTACAGTTTTTTTTTTGTTTGCTCAGTGTTGAAGTCTGCACTACGTGAAGGTTACATGACAGAATTTGTAGTGACTGGGTCTCATGTAAATGCGAGCGCTCTGAGGGAATTCACTTTCAATTACGTGCGCCGCTGTGCACGGCCATGAAATATTTAGCGCCATGTCACATTCTATCCACAGGTGTCACCAGCGGGCAGACGCCCTTCCCCCTTTCCACCCACCGCTTTCTCCGTCCACCCGTTCGCGAGTGCAGAGAGGGGGAAAAAGTTTGCATTTTGATGAGGTGTGGATTTGGGCAGGCGAGTTTGTAAAAGCATATGCTAGCTTTGTCTCGGCAGCCGCGAGCGAGCGATGCTTGTCAGTTTCGAGAAGCGGTGCAGCTCATTGCTTGTGACACAGTGAAAGGAGAATGCCTCAACCCTGTTGTAGCACACAACAAGCTATTCCATCTGCATCTTAAACACTGCACGAGTCAAGGAAATGTTTGCCGCTGAATACTGAGTTGTTTTAAGTCTCTGTAACTGTAGAAAGCCACTTTAGGGCTTCTTTCAACTTGAATATCCTTGTGAGGTGAAATATCTCAAGGACTGGAGGTGAGAAGTGATCTGCCCTTTTAGTTCCTCTCCGTTTGTTTATATCATCTTATTTCTGGTCCTCGCTTGAACTGGCTTTATTTCATTCTTGGTTGCATAAAACTGAAAGACTCTATTTGCTGTTGCTTTGCTATGTACCGGTACGTTCTGATTTCAGATTCAGGCCCAAACGTTTCTTTATCCCACCGTTGAGTTTATTTACTTGTGTGCAATTATATATTTAGTAATTCATTCATTTTCCTTTACCTTAGTCCCTTATTTATAAATGGTCGCCACAGCGCAATGAATCGCCAACCAATCCAGCATATGTTTTACGCAGCGGGTGCTCTTCCAACCGCAACCCAGTACTGGAAAACACCCATACACCATACAGTTCTAATATAAGTGTATTCCAACTCCAGCATGTCTTTGGACTATGGGGGAAACCACAGCACCTGGAGGAAACCCACGAAAACACGGGGAGAACATGCAAACTCCACACAGAAACGCCAACTGACCCAGCCAGTGCTATCCACTGCCACCTTGCCGCTCCTGTATTTATTCAGTTTTTATATTCGATTCATTAATATTATTGAATACTATGCAAATGTTTATGTTTTATTTATTATGTTTCATTGTTTGTAAAGTAATATGTTCTGTCTTTTAGTAGATCTATTATATGAGACAGTTTTTTTGTATACCAAACTAGTAGAATTAATTTGATTTGCATTGTAAACCTTAAATGGTCATGACAACCCCCCATTTTCGGTTCAGGTCTACCTCCGAATTTTTTCAAAAGATGCATTATAATGGGCGTGGAGCTCTGCAAGCAAAGGGCAGAAGTGGGCGTGGCCAGCAGGGGAGAAGGAGGGAGCAAACAACTGTTGTCAGTTAAATGAGACTTAAACTGTGAAGGGACGATTGATTTTATAGTTTACACAGTTAAAATGTCAAGAAATAAACAGTAATTTAATGCCCTGCTACATTTGTTATTCGCAATACATACATTGATAACCACAATTTATATCATTATAAAGATAATCGTGTTCATATAAACACTATAAATGAGGACTTTTCCCTCAATCCCTGGGTCTGAATCATAGGTCTGAATACAGACTTATAGAAGCAAGTCTCTTGCCCTGTCCATTTTAACCATTAGCCCTGTTGGTAATCTGGAGGATTTAGGCAAAGACAGCAGCACCGTGATGTGTATAAATGTGATCGAACTCATGATAGAAGACAACGTCTGCCATTCTCCAATTCTCGTAGTGCTCTCCCGACAAAAATGCTTGCTGCACACAAACAGCTTTGCTGTATCGACTCTCACAGCATCGTGGGGAAAAACATGCAACATACCCCGTGGATCATTGAAACAAACACATAGTACCCTTCATGAACAGCTAAATACTGTGTGCTGTGGGTCTGTGTTTTACAGCTTGGTACTGGCAGGTCTGCCTTGCCTTCGGAAAGCACATGGATAATTAAGAACCTGGCTCTTCTCATATAATAAGAAAACTCCACTATGAATAATGAGAAACCGACGCGTCATCTTTTGCACTTGCAGTTCTGCGCTACATCGGCAATTTTGATCCCGCCCCAAAAATAATTTTAAACTCGGAAGCTGAAATTAGCTGACAAAAGCTCAAAATTATCCAGTTTTTCCCACATTTAAAGCCAACAGGTGCTAACATTAGCCCCTTTCACACAGTGATACCGGTAAATATCTGGAAAATTTCCGGGACGACTTTACCGGTATATTCAAAAAAGCGCTGTTCACACAGGCGAGGACGTTACGGAAATTTTCCGGAAAAGAGCATTCACACATCCATTCCAAAATACCGGTAAATTCTGACATCATTCACCACAAATGAGCTTTAAACGGCTGCGCTTGTTTTTGTAAACATTTGACTAAATTACAAACTCTGTGGATGATCAATATTGTGAACAACTTTCGCAGGATCACTTTCGCATGTCGAGATGTTCATAATATGTGCGTGTGCAGGCGCTCACAGGGTGTTTCACAGGCACACGCAAAGCTTGAAGGTAAACAAACAAAGGCTTATCATAAGCATCTCATCGATGATTATTTACACAGTTGGCATTAAGAAGAACATATAAACGTGATCTGACTAACATCTAGCAGCTAAATGTGTCTGGAAAAATATTCAAAGGCTTTTATTCTCACAAACCGCGCGGACGTAAATGCGTCTGACTGTTGTGATTGGCTAAAGCAGACTTTTAACGTCAGCACGTTCTAGACGTGCACGCGCTTATTACGGCAATCTTCCTTCTGCATTCCAACAGCGCAGCATTCCGGCAAATTGCCGGTAGTGTTACAACTTCTCTTTCCGGAAAATAGTCAGAACGAATTTACTGGAATTTTCAAAAAGGACCTTTGTCTTAACAAAGTCTTAACTGATGCTCAACACACACAAATCTGTTAAAATCTCAAAAAGGAACTCGAGGGTTTCGTGAACCTTTAAATAAGTGTTTTATTTTTCTTCAGATTTTAAATTTTTAGTTACTATACTCTGAAAATTCATAGATTTTATTTAACAAAATTCTGTGCAGCATGAGATCTTGCTGTATGCAACAAATACTAAATTAGACAATGCACAATTAAGGTTTTTATTATTACCCAAAGCGCAACATAAGAAGGTCTTTGGTTCGAACCCTGACAAGTACAGAAGGCCTTTCTGTGTGGAGTTTGCATGTATTCCCTGTGTCAAACATACAGATTAGGTGAACCAAAAACTCCAAATTCTTACAGATCACTCTGCAATGTGATTAACGGGCAGTAATTTTTGTGTAAATTATCTGGCAAAATTAACCGTTATGAGCATTCCTAGTGCTCAACATATAGAAGGACACCCCTATGTTTTAAATTCATATTTTTAATAGGAAGCTATACAATATTATATTTGAGCATTTACATTAGATTAATCAGTTATAAAGCCAAATCTGGAGCTAATCTAACAAAATAGCTTACAATAACGGTCCAAAAAGTAGTACACCTAAATTCATATGTTATAGAAAAATATGAAATTCAAATTAAAAAAGAGGAAAAATCAAGAGAACGAAATTTTGTAGGTTGTAATTTATTATTGCAATATTTAGCTTGAATTGAATTATATTATCTTTCCATTTCTAAATATATTTTTTGACTAAAATAAATATATCTGTTTAATGAATTTATTTTGTTTAAATGCATCAAAATACGTTGTCTATTCACTGAGAAATGAATACAAATATTTATTTTTAAAATGGGGTGTACTCAATAATGCTAAACACTGTATAGGCAAAAACATTGATGTCATTATAAAGAAAATACATTGGTCTTTGAAAGAAACTGAACATTAATTGCAGCATTATTACTTTAAATGTCACAATCTCAACAAAAATGATCCTAACCACTTTCATCATGTCTTGACTGTCTGAAGCAGGGGTCACCAATCTCAGTCCTGGAGGGCCGGTGTCCCTGCAGGGTTTAGCTCCAACTTGCCTCAACACACCTGCCTGGATAATTCAAGTATACCTAGTAAGACCTTGATTAGCTTGTTCAGGTGTGTTTGATTAGGGTTGAAGATAAATTCTGCAGGACACCGGCCCTCCAGGAACAAGTCTGGTGACCACTGGTCTAAAGCGTGGGTTTACGTGCGAGTTTGCATCTACGCATTTCATCAGATCCAAGCATACGTTTCCCTTGTAGCCAGATATACTATTTGCTTTTTAAAAAAAGTTTTCAAGTCCATTTCACTTGAAAAATTGCACTTGTTTTTAGATTCAGCTTCAGACAGGATGAACCC
>NC_141033.1:11292500-11357500 GCF_052040795.2 Danio rerio
CCTGAATTAATTTAGATTGCTGATATTTCTTGCCATTTAGTCTTATAATCTTAAAATTTCAGCAAAATCACCTTTTTTGTCATCATTTTAGACATTACACTACAGAATCATTCAAATACTAGCTCTAAAGTGACGTTAGTGAAGTAGCAATTGTTTCTGCTTTTCTGATGTCGAATGACATGGTGGAATGATCCGTGTTTGATTTTCTTTTTTATATACATGATTATGCCATCAAACTGTTGTATAAACGCAATATCACACTCGTAGCAGTGTGATATGGCTGTATATCATCACTGATGGGACACTAAGGCAACACACGCCTCCCCACCAGTGCCAATATACAGCCATATTGCAGCCAGATGCCAAACAAACTAGAACTAAATAATAGTAAAAGAAAGAAACCCGAGTGTGAACACACCCTCACAAAACAATTTCAAACTAAAAGTGTTTAAAAATAGCCTTTGATTCTTCATATGCCCATTAAAATAAAACAACTTCTTAATGTTCACAGTCTTGCCTTGAAGCAACAATGGGAATGTGCTGCTTTGTTTAAATGCTCATTAAAAGGTAAAGCAAAGCACAACATGGAGCGCACACGCACATAACTGAAGACACTACCAAGCACAACTGAACAAATCACAATGGTCTTTTACAGCCCTTTCATTGGTGGAAAGACAAGCGACACATTTTAACATCACTCAGACTGCTCACAATGTTGAGGAGGATCGTAAAACTCCTCTTGGAAGGAATAAAACAAATTTAAAAAAGACAACACTACACTTGTGGAAGGAGGGGGAAATAAAAACAAACGAAGGCCTTTACGTTGACCCATCTACATTCGTAAGCCTTTTAGGTGCATTTGTTCATTTTAAAAAATGAGACTTAGAAAGCGCTGCCAATAATGCAAGGACAAACAAACAAAAAGAAAAAAAATAAAGGATATTTACTCAAATATATATTCTTTTTTTAATCATCCTTATTATAAAACATAAAATAGTGCCACTTTTTCCATTAATGCTGGCTTTTTTTCATTACACTGCGATTGCACCATTGAGGGCTGAGTGGAAAGACTTTCTGATCCTAAAATAAGGGATTTTAGTCTGATTACAGCCATATTTCGCTGCATACAAATCCCACATCATTCAAACGTGCCGCTTTTCTCATGGGAATGATATGTAAGAAATAAAGTCTTTGCTGAATACACACTACACAGTCAAACTAAGTGACCTGTTGTAATTTAGTGATAGTATTGCGCTGCATAGCTCAGGTTCACAGGGCTTTATACGGAGGAATACTGAATTGTGGAATGATGAGGAGTAAAGCTAGTCCTGTTGAACACAGATCCTTCTTCCTCTGTGAAGCCTGAGTAAACAGTTTATGGCAGTTTTGACTTGGTGAACCCTATAAAGAGTAACATCGAAAGCAGCTGAGACTGTATTGATTTTGTGTAGTTATACTACGTGTACCCGAGAGATGGAATCGCAAAACCCAAGTGAATCTCTAGCCATGCAGTTATACAAACTAAAATGAACCGATCAAACTAGTTCTCGATTAGTAAAGAATGTAAAGCAACATCTCAAAACAAAGAGAGAAACACAATGAAGACAAAACTCCTAACAAACAGCAGAAGTTCTTCCATCATGACCCAACCTTTGGGCTGGAGCTGTGAGGACGTTTGAGCCGGATGGACCTCGATCCGACCCGACGTGCAAATTCCCATCATCCTAAATTAAAAGTTTCCCTTGGTCAAGCTAAAGAAATGAAAGAACCAAGATGGGCGATGGCGGTTCAATAGGGCTGCGGCTGTTAGAAGCTGAAGAGCTCATTTGTTCCAGTGGTAATCTTGATGAAGATGAGGCAGTGTCGGCTGTGTGGCGCTCATTCTCTCCCGCTGGCCGAGTAGGAGAACTGGGGGAAGTGTGGCCGTCGCTCGTTGTCCATGCAGTCCATCCCATCTTCATCAACTGTGTAAGAAAAGCACAGCAACCATTGGTAAAGAGAGGCTAGGTTAGCAGTACAGTAACTTGTCTTTTTCAGCCAGATTTAATAAATAAGGCATTTTATATGCAGTTGTATACTTAAATCAACTTAGCGGAGGTTCAGAGGACAGAGAGAGTAACAAAGAAAATTCAATGGATGACGATTATAAAGAGGCTGTGACTAATAAGGGACAGTGGGGGTAATTTGAAGGTTACACCCTTACTCTTTATGAGAAGTGCCATGGGGTTCTTAATGACCATGGAGTCTGGACCTTGGTTTAATGTCTCATCCAAAGGTGAGATGCCCAGTCACTGTACCAGGGCATTGGGACACACACACATATCCAATGCAAGGCTCACTAACACATTTACCTAGTTTTCCCAACCTCCCATAAGGTAGTGAAGGCTTCTTTCACCGCACTGTTTCATGAAGCTCGAAAATCTTTATCCGCTTGTTAAATATGACAGCATACTAAGCGGCTTCTTGGTCCAAGTTCTTTATCAAACTGTATTGGGAGACTCATCAAATGGTAATAAATGTTTATAAAGTGCTTTAATACTTCACAATATACATATATCACAATCACTATATATATATACACATTTATATATATATATATATATATATATATATATATATATATATATACACACACACACACACACACACACACACATATATATATATATATATATATATATATATATATATATATATATTAGTGCTGTCAATCGATTAAAAAAATTAATCACGATTAATCACATTTAAAAGACTGAAACTTGTAATTTTGGCTATTCAAATGTAAAGATTTATGTAAACGCAAGACAAAAACTATTTAAATTCAAAACATAATTGTTTATTTGAATTTTTGTTTAATTGTAACAAAGATTTCTTCATGGAAACAACATACCCACAATAAACCATCAAGATCCTGGCTTGACAGCCATATTTATTACAGAAATAAAAACACAGGCATGTTAATGCCATTTGAATTTTAAAACAATCAATGCCAATAAATTTAAAAAAAAAATATTTCCAAGTTGGATTCTAAGTGGACAGCAAAAAATGCCAAAATACAGGCATTGCAGATATGGAAAATGAAAAATTATTATAACAATAAAGTATTGAATACAAACAATTGCACTCATTGTAAAGTTGTATTGCTGTGAGTTGAGAACATTAATTATAAAGTAGAAACAATTTTACTCAGCCCTCTTTTACATTCAGTCAGTTGCTAAAACAATCCAGTCTGTTGACATTATTGGGGGACAATGTGGACCTTTTCTTTTGAATGATGCGAGCTGAGAGTGCAATGCAATCTCACAGCAATTCGTAACTTTTTGATTTAGTGGCTACGGACATTTATGCAGGTTTGTTGCTAAGAAACGTGCGCACGCAGACTCACACACACACTGACAGACAGACACACACACACACACCGCACACAGGGCAGGCAGAGCGACTCCCTTCAGGTTTAACACGCATGATCGCATTCATCAAATTTGCTTAAACAAAGGGTTCTAAAGTATTACTGTATTTCACAAGGATTCTAACACAACGCGAACCAGACACTTGCGTTTAAAGGGGAAACACGTCAAACTTAATGACACATTTGAGGGCTCATGCTGAAAGGCAGAGGAATGCGCTGTCTGACAGCTCGCGACATCATGTCACTTTCTGAGGACATTTACATAAGACACCAATACTCAGATTTTAATATGATTAAGATAATACTCTTATTAGGAGTCTACCATGTAAGCAGCGATTTTTGATTACCTTAAAGGACCACTGAGTCACGAAATGCGGAGGTTTTTCTTTCCCTTTGCCATGCGGTATCAAATTCCATTACAACAGAAGTCGAAAGTTAAAAATGAAACACCCGAAATTGCATGAAACGCTGGAGAGCCTGGTGATACGACATTAACTGTTTTATACTGAAACTTGCCTTCAAAAAGCGCTTTCTTGGCCTTATCCACATTTCTTTGCATGTTGAAAACACGTCCACCACAACAGGATATAAAAAACAGCAACTGCGTTAATTGCGTTAATTATTTCAAATTAATTGCATGCGTTAACGCACTAATTTTTAAAGTACTAATATATATATATATATATATATATATATATATATATATATATATATATATATATATATATATATATATATTGCAGAAAGTCCAGAGACTGTTGTGTAACCCATCATTTTCTATAAAATGTGTGATATGAATAAAAAGAGATCATAAATTAATATTTTCTCAATTCAAATTGAGTAGCGGCTTGGACCCGGAAACAATATTTCATACGTCATGACTTAACAAGCTGCAAATCAGTGGTTCAGAATGTGTTTCATATTGGCAATTTTAGTAAATGGCTTTGTTACATCATTACAGTTTTATTTTCCATTGCTGATGATGGTGATGATAACGGAGCTCTTTTCGAATCTAACAAATGTGTCAATTGTTGCCTTGGAAACACAAGTGGGATACAAACAGCAATATGGGTGAGGATCAGATATTTCAGTTTTGAGGACTCTAAATTACAAAAAAATTAATAAACAAATTGTGTGTTTTCGCTTAGCCAGCTATGGCCACCCCTGGGTAAACTCTGGCCACCCCAATATGATTTTGCTGTTGATTAAATGTACTTATATTCATGTACTTATATTCCCAATATTTGAATAAATATATAAATATAAATATATAAATAAATAAAATGCACTAAATTATTGTTTGTGCCACTGACGTACAGTGTATATGTAGCTGATTCACTGCCTCTCCCCCTTAGCGCTGGTTCAACGAAAAAAAATGCGTTCGCCCAGGGTGTCATTTAAAGTATAACTGCCACTGCCCTCCCCAATCAGTGTTGACAGCACGCACACACCTTCAATAGACAGCAAAGCCAATTTAATATTACATCAATAGAAAAAGCTGCATTAATAATATTGTGGCTCAAAAAGGAATATGGA
Source organism: Danio rerio (assembly GCF_052040795.2). Lineage (NCBI taxonomy): Eukaryota > Metazoa > Chordata > Actinopteri > Cypriniformes > Danionidae > Danio > Danio rerio. Next base: position 11,297,446 of record NC_141033.1, read on the forward strand.
TAAATAATATTCTTAGGGTCTGTATAGTGAGTGTGTGTGTATGTAGTAATGCCTTTTGTTCAGTTTGTTCATTTGTTTTATTAATGAACTCATTAATCTACATTAATTTTAGACATAGTATATACTGTATGCTGTACAATAAAAGTATGTGTAAAAATAGCTGAAAAGTTATTTATGTATATAAAAATTGTTTTTAAACTAAATATTGATATTTATTTGGTTTGCACATGTACTTGTTGAATTATTTCAAGAAATAAATTGCAATATTTCAAGAGTAATTAATTAAATTATTTAAAACCACATTTTTTCATTTACTAGAAACAAATATATATATATATATATATATATATATATATATATATATATATATATATATATATATATATATATAAACACTGTATATATAACACTGAATTCATTTAGAATAGAACACTGAATACAGTATTTTTTTTGTGTGCCACCCCAAGATTTGCACACATGTGCCCTGCCTGTTCAGCACAGTTGGCTAATTTAATGTAGGCTTACAGTTTGTAATTGTGCCTCACCATATTAGGCTCACATGAAAATACAACTGGAACTGTACCCAACTGTTCTAGAACCGTTCAGCATGATGGTGGAAAAGAGGCTACTGGTTCTTCTGGTCAAGGCTACTGGTTCTGGTGGTCAATCAGTGTAATACCAGAAAATCCACATGAATTCATGTGTATCTGTCTGGGGACTGGGTGTAACATGAAAGGGGCATGATTTGTAGTAGAGGCATAACTTGCAGTTGTCGAGATCCCACTGAACCATGCGAGATGTCATAACAAGATGTTGGCAAGATGGCAGAAATACTTTTCAGAGAACATTTTCAGCAAGAGTTTTCATGCATTTTCTCTAAATTTATCCACAATCAATTCATTTGATATGTTGTTACTGTATATTCATTCATTTAGCATAGGGATGCCCAAAGTTGGCCCTTTGCAACCTTTGATTTGGCTCACCATCCCATCTTTGCAGATGAGAGTAAGAATAATGGAGCTACAAAAAAGCTCATTGAAATTAAATGTAGTAAATGAATCAGATTTTTTTTAAATGTAAAAAAAATATTTTCTAGGTATTTTTTAATTTTATTAAATAAATTGTGAAATTACCCATGGCAATAATATTTACCTCCCACCCACTAGCCTCAATCAATTAGATTTTTGGCCCTGCATAAGAAAAAGTTTGGACACCCCTGATTTAGCAACTCCACTCCCTGAAGTCTTCATCCATTTGTCATGACAGCTAGCCTACGCTGCATTGCCCCCTGCATTTGCAAATCACAGTACCAGTGGTGTAGTCTATGGCCCCGTTTACACTAATGCATTTTCGTTTTAAAACGCATACGTTTTGCTAAGGTTACGCCATCCGTCCACTCTACGCCAGAGTTTTTGAGCACCGAAAACGGAGCGTTTTGGAAACGCTGAAGAGGCCGTTTTCATTCTAAAATGCTGCTGCTCCGTCTCAGTGTGGATAGGGAAAAACGAAGACATCTGAAAACGGAGGCGGGGCTGCCTGATTAAGGCTTTTCCTGAATATTAAGTAGCCTTGTAAGTTCAGACTTCACAAGTCTGACATGAAAAACTGACTCCCGAGGACACGGGTAAATCTTCAAAAGGAACAGTGTGCTTTATAACCTCATTTACATCACCCTGGCTACGTTGTTTCACTTTCTCAACAATAATATGAAAACATGATTTAAGGAACTGCCTATTTTCATTTTGATATTAGCAACTTAACAGACAGCAGAAATGTTTAGGCATTGTGCTGCAAATATGAGCGTCATCTTCATGTATTGATATTTATAACAAAACGAAGCCTATAACATTACTGCCTCCTTTTATATTCCGAATGAATAATTAATACGAAACATACCCTTTCTTTTGCTGAATATCAGTTTTAATAATCAATAATGGCCATTATAAAAGTATAATATACTATAAGTTTATACATTATAGGAAATAAAGGCAATGAAAGCAGTCGCAACTTGTGTGTGCATAAGCGCCATCTTGTCGACAACATAGTTTTGACATGTTGGTCCCGATAAATTTAAGGTGCGCCTCTACTACAAGTTACACCCCCTCATGTTACGCCCCTGTCTTGCAGTCCCACACAGACCCTACTTCATGAATCGGGTGAGATCACACAGATCAGCCCCTAGAGGTGAATCACTGAATAGGTTTCATAGTTAAATCTTAATCACCTCATTCTCTGATCTTAAATCAGTTTTAGTGAGCTATGTAAAGTGAAATAGAATATTAGTCTCTTGTTGGCCTGTTTGGAAGAGCCCACCATTTAACATTTAAGCCTTGGAAATTGCTGAAAGAACACATATTGGGCAGACACCTGTAGGTTATGTGCACTTATAGGTTACACTTTAAATTCAAAGTTTGAAAAAGCTCATTCTAATGCATGTTTTGCATGAGCTTTTATTGCATTTACACAGTTTTGAGCACCATGTGTCTCAGCATGTGGTGTTTCAAGCTATTTGTGAAGCAATTGGTTTGGAAGCTGTGAAAAAGATTGTTTGTTTCTCCCATCACTACCATAAGGTACTGACCAGTCCAGACTTTTTATTTCTGCAGTGAAGGACTGTGCTTTTCACAGTAGTGTCCCCATCACTATACAGGGGCATTAGGATCCACACAGAGTAAGCACCCCATGCTGGCCTCACTAGCACATTTACCAGCAGCAATTCAGTTTTTCCAAAAAGTCTTCCAAAAGGTACTGACCAGACTCAACTCTGCTGGGCAACCAGTCTACAGGGTGATATGACTGTGGTTAAAGCAAATTAAATGCTTTCTGCAAAACAGTGCAATGTTTTTCACAGCAAAGTGTCTCTGTCACTATAATGGGGCATTAGGACCCACACAGACCACAGAGTAAGCTCTCCATGCTGGTCTCACTAACACATTTAGCAACCAGCAGGATGTCAGTTTTCCCAGAAGGTCTCCCATAAGGTACTGACCAGGCCCAGCCCTGCTTAGACACCAGTCTTGGGCTCCAGTGTGATATGGCTGTGGTTTAGGCAAATAAAATGTTTTTTTGCAGTTAGCCGTGAAGAAAACTTTATCTGAACCACTTTTTACACTTCCCATCAGGTCACAAAAAAAGCCTGCAATATGCCAAAAAAACTGGCACCCACACACTTACCAAGAGCAAGCTGTTGAATATGGAGCCTGTGGAAGTCTTAACAGTTTGCAGGCGAAAACAAGGTTGTTACTTTTATTAAAAGGGTTATGAAGACAAGATTTAATTGGTTCCAAACATCCTAAATATCAGCCAGACCTTCTATAAGCTTTAGCGTTGATATAGAAAATATGACTGCCCTGTTTCACCTCAAACTCCCCACACCATTAACTGTAGCATCAGAGGAGGTGAAACTGCTCAAAATAAGACATTTTATATTCATTATATAATTTAAGAAAGTGTCTATAATCTAGATTGTGGATCGAGAAAAAAACAACAACAACACATAAATCCTGAATATTCTGAATCATTACAAAGTAAAGCATTTCCTATTTCTGAAATACACTACAGTATACATTTACACTTTTCCCATTGGTCTGGCTCATTTCTTGAAACAGGAATTACATTTTCAAAACTCATATATTGTTTGGCAAAACAGTTTTACAGTCCAGCTCACCACTATACTGTAGTTCACTTGCAAAAGCTTATATCTTTCCCAAAACTGTTCGCTTGTGTCAAAACTAAATTTGCTTCTCATATTAACAGTATTAAGCCCCTAAAATGCTTCATCCCTTTGGCAATTCTGTTGTGAACAATTGGTAAGTGGTTTAAAGGTTTGTCCATGTTGTTTTGAGAATGTAATTCCTGTTTTAAGAAATGAGCCAAACCAATTGAGAAAAACTGTAAAACATTGGTTGTTATTTAAGACTTCATAATTACAGACTTTATAACAAAAGACCTTTTTAATCATGACATGACTTATGTCATCAATGTGAACGAAATGTTATGCATGCTTAGGACAACTGTCATTAGGTGTCTTTTTCTCAGTTTTGACATTTTAAAATGCAAAGATGACACAGTAAACAAAACTTGTCATAAATCTGTCATAAACATGACTTATGAATATTTTTCTGATAACTTTTTCAGTGGAACAAACTGAATTTGTCATCAAAATATGTCATTAAAAGTGTCAATATTATTAATAGCTAATGACATTTATTGACAAATTCAGCTTGTACCACTGGAGTTGAGCTCTAAGAAATATTAATGACGCTGTTATAAAATTCACATCATGATTATAACGGCATCATGATAATTATGTTTATGACAGATTTATGACAAGTTTTGTTGTTTTGGTAATGTCAAGTTGTCATGACAGGAAACAACATCATGTTTGCATTTAAAATGTCATAACTGAGTGAATGACACAATGAAAGTTGTCAAAAGCATGCGTATAATCATATTCAGATTCATGATCATGTCATGATTATAAAGGTTTCATGACACAAACACCCCCTTCAAGTAAAGTGTTACCCAAAATTCTATAAAATCTCATTCATTCATACATTTTTCTTCTGCCTAATCTCTTTATTTATCAGGGATCGCCACAGTGGAATGAACTGCCAACTTATTCAGCATATGTTTTACACAGCGGATCCCCTTCTAGCTGCAAACCAGCAATGGGTAACATACACTCATACACTCTCCCATTCACACAGCTAGTTTAGCTTTTTCAGTTCAGCTATACCGCATGCCTTTGGACTGTGGGGGTAACCGGAGCACCCGGAAGAAACAGGAAAACATACAAACTCCACAGAGAAATGGCAACTGACCCCGAGACTTGAACCAGTGACCTTCTTGGAGTAAGGTGACAGTACCAACCACTTAGTCCCCATGCTGCCTCATAAATTGATAACAATTTAAATTTCTCGTTTGGGTGCACTAACATTTCAACACCTTTAAACCAGTATTTGGTCTTTGTTTGTGAAATTCATGAATATTACCAAGTAACATCGCCACAAAACTTCTCAATCAATATTATGTGCAAACAAAAAGCAACACCCAAAGTTTTCAGGCGATTTCAATTTGTGCCGAAGAAAAAAAAAACTGTATTTTCTAGAGTTTCTAATGAATTCAGCTGAATATCACATAAGCCAGTATGTTTTCAGAACACACTTTGAGTCATAACAGCATTGTCAATGTATGCAGAGATAAACAACAAACAGCAGATGAACTCACATTTTTCAGGAGGGGTTATTGTAATGGTTTGAGCTGTGAACTCTTCGTCAAAATATCTGGTATCTGTCTCTGACGACACCTGAGGCTTGAAGGGAGGTATCAGCTGAGGAAGGAAGAGAGGGGGATGAAAACACACCGAGCACCTGTTTGTGCAGATCTGACACTGCATATAGTATGGCAGGCCGGAGGGCTCAATCTAACGCCTCTACAGCACACCCTCCTCTGCCAGCCATTGTGCTATCTGTCGAGCTTAAGTGACAGTGACCTATTCTTGCATCAAATCACACACAACCTCTGTGTAAACATGTGCCATCAAAAGTGTTTTAGTTAGAATGTGTTGTTTGATTTACTCTTTTATTTCAGAGCAAAAAAAAAGAATGTATTTAAAATAAATCTGATCTTAAATAACTGAAGATACCAAACAAAATGTTCTACATTGTAACAATAGTTTATGTATCAGACTTCATATATTTATTAAAGATGCCAAAGAGGGAATTGATTCATTATGCTAAATTTTTTCCACTATATACATATATTACCTGACAAAAGTCTTGTCGCCTATCCAAGCTTAAGGAACAACAAATAATACCTTGACTTCTAGTTGATTATTTGGTATCAGAAGTGGCTTATATGAAAAGGCAAAGGCCTCTAGATTACACTTACTTTACCAAAATAAAATATGATCATGCCTTGATTTTTAATTGTTTAATTAGGACAGTAAGGTCTGACTTTGCTTAGACAAAAGTCTTGCCAGTTAACAGAAATAATGTACAGTATAGAATATAAAGTCATGCTAAAGTGGAAAAATAATTAATATTGTGACTATATGACTCCCATGAGCTTGGAGGACTGCATCCATACATCTCTGCAATGACTCAAATAACTTTTTAATAAAGTCATCTGGAATGGCAAAGAAAGCGTTCTTGCATGACTCCTAGAGTTCATCAAGATTCTTTGGATTCACCTTCAATGTCTCCTCTATCTTACCCTAGACATGCTCAATAAAGTTCATGTCTGGTGACTGGGCTGGCCAATCCCGTAGCAACTTGCTCTTATTTGCTTTCAGGAACTTTAATGTGTAGGCTGAGGTATGAAAAGGAGTACCATCCTGCTGAAGAATTTCCCCTTTCCTGTGGTTTGTAATGTAATGGGCAGCACAAATGTCTTGATATCTCAAGCTATTGATGTTGCCATCCACTCAGCAAGTCTCCCGCACGCCGCCATACTGAATGTAACCCCAAACCATGATCTTTCCTTCACCAAACTTGACTAATTTCTGTGAGAATCTTGGCTTCATGCTGGTTCCAACAAGTCTCTGCAGTATTTGTGATGATTAGGATGCAGTTTAACACATGATTTACCATAAAAAATAAAAAAAGAACCTTCTGCCACTTTTCCAAATGATCAAGTCAAGTTATTATTTGTTGCTTTTACAACTGGGATCAAGGACAAGACTTTTGTCAGGTAGTGTAGTAGGTATGTGGCTTAAGGGAGTGCAAAAAAATACCCAATATGGTTTCATATACTTATTTATAACAACAGGAAATACACCTATAATTAAAAGCTGTTTGGACCATATTTGGAATGGTCATGAATATTAATGAGCTGTCAGTGTCAGGCAATGCCTGCAGCTCACACACCCATAGTGATGCGCTCTGAAATACACTTGTGCAAAATAATCATACTTTAGTCAAAATTGTTTTTTAACAAATTCACATAATTGTTCAGTAACTGACATTCTCATTTCCTAAATAAGAGTCCCACACATATAGCAAGCATAATACAAGCTTAAATGAACTACAGGGTGGGGAAGTTTTAGTTGTAGTTGTAGAAGTAGTTTAGTTTGGCCAAATATTAATGATCTCGCATGGATCGTCAGAGTCAGTGTTTTGTTTCGATTGGCTTGTTTTTAACTGGGACATTCATTACACTTAATAGTGTTTAAGGCTCACAGTATGTCTTTCCATGTACTGAACTCCTTTTATTCAGCTAAGCTTAGGTATTTACTGATTTTATTTTGGCATCTTTAATTGATATTGTAATACTTTATACTTTGTCACTCAAATTAAGTTTAAGCCAACTGTCAGCAAGAGGTTTTTAATCCTTTAAAATAAGATCAGATTAAGTGTGTCATTTCATTTCTACATAAACATGTTAGAAGGAATGATGATGGATTATTATTTCACCAATATTTTGACATTTTAATTTCGCCAGTTATTTAAAACATTAAAAAATTGATATTTAATATTTTGTTTAAGTCAACAAAATCACTTCTGATATTGTTTAAATCTATTTTAGCATCAAAATAGTATTATCTCACAATTGTGTTTTTCTATGGGGTCACAACAATAAAACATCATAATTGTCTTTTATATATATATATAAAAAAAAATCTCAGAAATAGACCTAAAATACAAGATGTGTCTCATTTCAAAGGCTGCCTCATTCAAAAAATGCATTCGAAAGGTACTGCGTCATCAGCACAGTCTTATTTCAAACAAATTCGAAAGTTCCTTCAAATGCAGCCTTAAAATGTGTACTTCGTTTTCCAGGTAATGAAGGATACAACTGGTAGATCCTTCGCGGACATCTCAAGATTCAGTGTGCACTGATAACGGCAGGTTGTTTTTAAAAGAAAACTCCGGATTAAATGTCTGAATTAGGATTATTTTACTTCGATGTCAAAACAACAAACAAAAAGAGTATGGCATGTTTTAGGCCACATTTACACTGCAGATCTTTAAGGTCAATTCCGATTTTGTGACTGTATCAATTTTTTTGATGACCTGCTTACATCATCTTTTAAAAGTGACTGGTATCCGATTGTCTGCATTTACACAGCACACTACCAGAGAAAAAAGAGCGCTGACTAACAGCTGACAATTAAAGAGTGCTCTTTTCTCTATTCCTGTATGTAATCTGTTCGCAGCTTTTGAAAAGCTGTTTTACTATAGTTTATGACAGAAAGATTCTCATTTATCCATCTTCTTTTGATATATAGGCTTTTTAAAACCTTTAGGCATCTTGATGTAATGTCCATGGCATAATTTCTGCGCGTGATGTAGCTATGCACTAGTTTTATATTAGTTTATATTGGTTACGTGGCAGACATTGCGCTCTCTCGCTCTCGTTAACATGCTTAAATACATATGTTATATGACAATATGAAAGCTGTTTAAGTCCTTGTGTATGAAATTTAAGGTTTGGGACTGAAGTCTGTACTAAAATGAAAGTGTCAGACTTGACATCATTCGCTATGGTTTTTAATGACGCGCGACTCGCATTGACAGGTGAAAATCTGATCTACCTGCTTACACTGCAGACATGATGGCACAGATCCGATTTATATTGGATAAAATTACACATATGAACAAGGCCTGATCCTGATTTGAGTAAATAAGAATCCATATGATTTGTTCCTGCTTACATGTACATGGGCCATACTGAATCTGTGTCACATGGGAGAAAAAAATCGGAATTGAGTCACTTGAACATTGCAGTGTAAATGCGGCCTTACTTACAAGTGATTTTATAGAGTTTATGTGTGCATGTATGAATCAAAGAAATTATATTTCCAGCTTCTGTAAACCTTGCTTTGGCTACAGATTGCATAAAATAAGTTTTAAAATCACTTTAAAAAAAGTCATTACAATATTACAGCTTATTTGAGGCAGATATTGCGGTCGCTATGAGACGAGATCTGTCCTATGTAGGCTAGATCGTCTCATTTCAAAATGCTCATTTTGGCTTGTGTGGACCTGGAAGGACTCAGCTCTCTGAAATGAGACACAGCTACAGAGTGCATCTTCATTTGTAATGAAGAAGACGCAACAGCAAAGATGCTCAATTACCTTTTTATCATAGACATCCTGCCAGTCAATTCCAGTAAAGAAACTATGTCGCATAATTTCCTTAGCATCATCCGGACCTCCACCAAGTCTGATTGGAAAAACAAAAGGATTTCCTGTAGTTGCTTGACAACTGATGGCCAGTTCCTGTCTAATTAAGTCAAATACAGAAAATAGAAAGGCAAACTGATCTTGATATCGTGAGGAATGTTTCTGGGTTTGTACCTCTTGTTGGGATCTTTGATGAGCAGGCCGGACAGCAGGGACTTGGCATCAGCGGAGAGCGTCCTGGGGAACTTGATGTCCTCCATCAGGATGAGCTCAAACAGCTTCTCGTGGTCCTGATTGTAGAAAGGCAGTCGACCACACATCATCTCATACATGACCACCCCGAGACCCCACCAGTCCACCGCACGGCCGTAATCATTGTCCTCCAGCACCTGAAGACACGCACAATCAGCCATGATTAGAACTCTCCTGATCAGAGCCCACAACATGTACCTGGACAAAAAGGAAGCATTAAGTCTACATGAACAAGAAGCTGCACCGTTTTTTTCTTATTGTAAGGCAGTTCCTAGAGAAACAGAATTTTAAATGAGCAAACAGTAAGCGAGGCTTGTTTTTTCTACCACGGTGTAAATGAATGTAGTAAAGCAGGAATTTCATTCAGAAAGATCAGGAAATAGGTTTTAGAAGAGTTATTAAAACAGACATCTTCTTCTCACTGTTTCTGTTTCTGTCAAAACTGACAGTTGAAGAAGGCGTGGTTAAGTATGTTGGCCACGCCCAATACCTAATACATGCGTTGGCTGTTTCTCAATTGCAAAAACACAGAGAACGTACTTGCATTCTCGTGAAGAGGTCTTGTCACCTCGGAAGAACAAACTCGGGAGACCGCAAGGACACAGAACTGTCCTGTGAGAAACGAGATGCTGCATTCTTCCTGAATTAACATGACCTTTACACATTTTTAACAGAAAGTTTTTTAAACATTACAGCATTCATACAATGATTTACTGATTTTTCCCTTTTAAATATATACAACATGGACAAAATCCTTACAAATATACTTTGCACAATACGAATAAAACAGATTTTTTTTTTCATATAAATTTCAGCAAATAAACACTCTTAATGTGTTAATGTGTTTATTATATTTTCATGTTAATGTTTACTATCACGATCTCATTTAGGGAAACTCCTGAGACAAATAAGTTATATCTCAGAACTTTGATTATAAACCTATATAAAATGTTGCGCTTCCTACCGCCTTTATTCAGTCACAATGACGTAAGGGACTTCTAAAGCGAGTTCGGTGCTTTGGTATCAAGTTTGCATTGATGCATCCTTGATACCAAGAACACATCTGAGAATTTTCACGCGTTCTCCTTCACGCAGTTTTGGAACTGAACTTTGGCAATTGATGATGATAATACATGAGAACATGAATACACAAGATCGCTGAAGAACGTGTAAAAGAAACAGCCGTAATCAGAACAATTTACTGGAAAAAAAAAAAGGAAATGCATTTTTAGATTTTGTAATGTTATGCACAGATGAATTGTTCAACAATAAACTAGCAATGTGAGCTAACAAAATCATATGGCTAGTTTTGTACTTTAACCCCTTATCTCTGAAGAATTAAAAGCACTAATCAAAAAGCTTAAACTATAAAAGGTGAATTTCAGATCTTAAAACTGGCTCCCCTGTTGAAGGTGTCTGTTTTAATGACCAGAGTTATTTTAATGACACAGGAAAATGAATTGAACGGCCTAGAGTAAGCTGAATTAACGTCAAATTAATGTCCTTTATTAACATCAAATTGTGCAAAATGAGGGAACATTTGGTTCTTTCACTGACTGTTGTTCAGTTCACTTCTTAAGCCACTAACAGAGTTGACATTCTTCACCTCTTTGAGCTTTAGCTCAAGATTCGAACCCCAAAGGTACCACATGGCATGTCTAGTTTATAAAAGTGAATGAGAAATTCATTGAAATGTTAGAATAATAGAGTTGACATACAATTAATATACTATTGGTCTAAGCTAAACATTTTGTACAAATGATTGCCTTAGTGCCTTCCATAGTTTCCCACTAGAGGAAGCAATGTGATTTAATTTGGAGCAGGTCACGTGCTTTTTCTATCAGTGCTTCACAGATTGTATTATGCCTTTTTACAACTGATGTAACAGAGTTGAGCAGAATGTACTGTAGTAACAAACACATAATCTCTTTATTACTGAAAATACAAATAATGCAGAAAATAGATGTTTCATGCAGATGTTTAACTTAGTAAACACATCAAAGTTGACAATTAGACTTAATTAAACCATGATAACTGAAGCTGAAAGTATGATTCGGGAGGTAGCCATCAAAAACTAGTATATTGTGATTGTGATATTATTGTGAAGTAAACTTTTTCAAAACAAACTTTCACTAAATGCAGATAAGCATTTTTTTTTTTAATAAGTTAATATCTTTGTGATTTTATTCAAATGGATTTTATTCAAGTTTTGAATTTTAAAAAAATTCAAGAGTTCACAAAGTCTATTTGGCATGCTGTCCCAGGAGAGAGGCCTGAGCTCTGAAGATCCACGAGCCCGGGGCTCCCTCCGTTTAGACGGCTCAGGTAGGTCTTGAGCTCAGGTGGGTTTTGAGAACTTCTCTGCAATTGGATTAGGAAAGAGTCAGGGTGGAAGGGGGGGGTTTTGTCAGAAAAAACGAGGAAGACTAATGTAAGGAAAACAGACTATTTATTTTGATTTGAATGCGTCTGATTGGTTGGTTAGTAATTGATGATGCAAGACCAGTCGTGGTCAATCATAAGCATTTCATACTCATGAAATTTGATTAAAAAACTTTACTAGGTTTAAGTAATATAATATCTACTGTAGGAGACATTTATCTACATCCATCTATATTCAACCATCCCTTCATAAAGCTGATAAACAATGTCTTATTTCCAGTTTAAAAATTCAATCAAGCTCCTTTAGATTTCAATTTAGTTCTCAAGACTATTTGGTATCTAACTGAGGTCTAAAAGGCAATCTCTGTTCACTTCTAAATCCTGTATATTAACTATTGCATTATTATTTCTATATACATTTTGGTTCAGCACATTTTAAACACAGCAACTCTAGAAAATAAGTTGAACGTGTAACATTACACTGAATCAACTTCTTCTGCGTTATAGTCATTACAGCTGAGAGTTTCTAAATGAATGGCAGTTATGAAGATCCATGCTAATGTATGAATATCAGTAGCTGATAATGGCAGCACTTCACACACACACACTCTCATATTGTAGTGCTTCTCATCACCAAGCCCATGCCAGTGTGAGCCAATTCTCAGGCCAATCAGCGATTCACCGATAAAAGCAACTAAACGTTCATTCTCCACCGCCGTATCAGGTCAAAGGTCCAGCACAGGATACAGTTGGAACATGGAAGCACATTCCTAAAAGCCTGAAATCCTTGGATCAAAGCTGCGCTATTTGGGCAAGCGTCCCGGGCCCCAATTACTGTGGACCCTCATACACACCTTACCGGAAGCTCTTCAAGTCTAGGTGGAGGAAACGAGGCGGCTGGAGAAGAAGTGCGCGACGGAGAGAAGAGTAATGATTAATACGTCTGACTAATGACAAGGCTGTCTGGCAGCGAGCCAGTTAAGCATATGCTGAGAGTGGTGTTATAATGATGTCTCCTCTCTGATCTTTAAAACAGGCAGACCTGCATGAGTCAACAGCAGCATTCATTACTCGCTCTGATTAGGAAACACAATGTGGAGGTCCATGTGGGAACGCAGCGCTAAAACCTCCATACAGCGAGATTAGTGTATATGAATTCTTCACACAGACATGTCAGAGCAAATGTGATGAATGGTATATTGTGCACTGTGATTTTGACAGCACTTCACATTCAACAGATCAAAGCTCTAGTCAGAAATATTCAGAAAATGATTTCATCTGTGTATTAGGTCTACTAGAAATAACAGCAATCTGATGGTAAAGTGCTCAAACAACAATATACAAATGTAAAATAATCAGCTAAATTATGCACAGTTTGTATCTGAATTTAATTTTTTGCAGTTTAATGTTTATTATTAGCCAACTTTATGTACTATAATTTCATCACCACAGTCATTTCAACAGTACTGCATGTCACTTGGCAGAGTAAATGAGATGTGAAATGGTTAATTGGAGTTGAATAACCACTGACTTCTAACAGAATTACTGCACACAATGTAAGCTGACAATATTGTTTGGTCCCACTTTACATTAGGTGGCCTTAACTACTATGAACTTGCATCATAAAAATAAATACAGTGTAGTTACTGTGTTGTAAAGGTATTGCAGAACACTTCTGGTGCACTTGAGGAGGGATACGGGTAGGGTTTGGGACAGGTTAGGTGTATGAGTTTTAGACAGGTTTAAGCGTGGGTTAAGGTGTAAGGGATGGTCAACGCTGTAATAAAAGATGTAATTAGAGAAATTAATAACAGCTGTAATTAAATGCATGTATTTAATCAAGCATAAGTACAAATGTAAAACAAATTTACACAGAAAGTGCATAATAACAAATCATTCATTTCAGCACATATTAGTTAAGGCCACTTGATGTAAAGTGAGAGCTGTTGTTTAAAGTGAACGAGTAAACATGATGATTGTCAGATTATTTTGTGGTAAAACCACATTAACCATGGTAAATTACTTGCAAAAGCTGGATAAATGCATACTTAATATTAGTTTTATAACCTTAGTTCAATGACTTTAAAAAGTTTTTTTATTGACCACACATATCTATTTAATTTTTTCTATCATATTACTGCGTCACAGTTTGTCATCAGAATTTAATGTAATTATAAGAAACCTGAAAAAGAGCACAAATGTCAGGGCATGCCAATACCTCTCCAGAGCCCCAAACCACCTAAGAGCCCTAAGCAGGTCGCACACCAGAAGCGCCGCTCTGTGATGCGCCGCGCAGCACCATGCAGTTTAGAATTTTAAACATAGGTTTCTATCAGGATACACACACCGGCGCTGCAAGTCGGCAGCGCCCAGCCATGACTCAGGACGCAGTTCATATTTCAGAGCGCCATCTGATTAGTTTTATGTTAAATATCATGCGAATGTGCACATCTAGTGTGTGATACTTTAAACTGTCATGTGCGCGCCGTGTCGCGGCACTTCTGGTGAGCAACCTGCTCTAGGGTCAATCACAATTAATAATGGATTGTTTTGTGATATTGAGTATCTTTTATCATACTTCTATCGCAGCTGCTTCATAAATCAAAGTTGACACGATTTACACCGATTTAATCAGAGTTTGAAGTTTGAACTAGTCTGACAGAATGAGTGTGTTTGTCCATGTCTGTGAGCACAAGAGAGAAGCGTGTGTTCTGGAAACAAACAGGAGTGTAAGCGAGGATGAGGCCACTGTTTGTGTGTGTGTGTGTGTGTGTGCGTGTGTGTTTGAGGCACGTATGGCCGGATTGTGCTGTTTGTCCTGGGACTGTACGTGAGCAGCTCGGCTGCAGGCGGGGATGCGATTAATGCACACAGAGCCAGTTGGGGTCTCCCTGTTCCAGAGCCACAGGCGAGGAGGAGCGGCCGCAGGGGAGGAACAGGCCCCTGCTCGGACAGCCATGTGGCAGGGCTGCTGCTCCCAGGACTGGGCCCTTGGCAAGGCTGGCCGGGGAGGGATGGGACAGAGAGCCTGTGGCTCCACCAGCCCAGTTCCCCAGCAGGGCAGTGGAACAGACAGCCTCCATGAGCTTATCCCACTTTGGCCAGGCTACACGAGGACGCTTGTGCACACACACACACACACGGGGGTGTTCAAAGTGCATACAAATATATGCGCACATACTGTAAACACACACTATGAGCGCTCACCTGCTGCTGTGCACCTGTACACCTCCTTCCAGAAGACCAACACTACCTTTACCTGCACATCCTGACAAACACACATCCTGCTAATGCGCTCTTAATAACAGCTGGAAAGCAGCGATAGTGTTTTACTGGGCGCAAACACGCTGTAGAAACGGCGTAATTACGAAATGCTAAAGATGTGGCAGATGAGAACTCAATGACAGATGACATACAGCTTGTGAAAGCGAACTGTTATTAGAGAAGTATTTCTGTAAATGTATCTTCATTCGCTCTCATTAGCACTTAAAACATTTGGTGAGGGCCAAATTTAAGCAAAACTATTCCAATTTCACTTCTGTAACCCTAAAAGAAAATATTTTTTCCCTCGAAATATCTTTCACACTCTCTCTCTCTCACTCTCTCGTTCTTCTCTCTCTCTCTCTAATCCCCCTCTACTTTGCATCTCCAGAACTTGGCTCAGGCAGTGCTCTGTTATTTTTACACCAGTACGGCAGTATAGATTTCCAGGTTTCCCAGCCACCTTCTTCCAACCTTCCCCATCTGCCACCATCTGCCTCTGTTTAGCATGTACTTTTTTGTGCAATCACATACTCTTGTGAAAAATAACCAACACTCAAATCATCTCCTGGCACAGCGGCCAGGCTGAGCAAAACAAAATGTTGCGCCAAATTGTCTTCCGTACTTTTTCGAGTGGAATCTATATCCCCCTTCACTCCCGCTGCCGCCCCCTGCCCGCTCCCCCCTTCTGTCTATAAATATGGATTTAGCCACTGCAATCTGGGCGCCGTGTGCACCTCTGCTTAGACAGAAGGTTCAACAGCAAACTACTGCTCAAAGGAAATTAAAGCCATACTTATTTTTGCTATTTAAAAGACACGATCTGTGCGCAGTGTGTGTTCATACTGTTGATAAACATTATCTAACACCATGGAAGCTTATGAACACTGTGATTAATATTACATTTTAATCAAATTTTAAAATGTATGGGGTTGGCAAGATTTAATTCTTGATGTTTTTAAAATCTATTATTATCGTTTAATAAAAAAGATTGAATTTGATGCAATGACTCTGCAGGAGCTTTGAGACACTTGAGAAGTTTTAAAGTCTGACACTGTATTCAACACAAATTGTACTACAATGATATGTAATCATGTAAGTATAAGTTTGAAGTATTTTTAAGAAAGATAAGGAATATAAATGGTTAGTAAAAATTATTTATTCAGTTAAAGTCAAAGTTATTAGTCCTCCTGTAAAATTGTAATTCTTTTAAAAAACATTTCCCAAGTGATGTTTAACAGAGACGAGAGATTTCCAACATTTTAAACATAATAGTTTTAATGAATAGTTTCTAATGACTAATTTCTTTAATCTATGCCATAATGACAGTACACCTAATATTTTATTAGAGATGTTTCAGGATACTAGTATCCTGCTTAAAGTGCAATTGAAAGGCTTTGATAGGTTAACTAGGCAAGCTGGACAACAGTGGTTTGTTCTGTAGTCAATCTAATAATTTCTCAAGAGGGCTAATAATATTGATCTTAAAAATAGTAAATATATGTAAAAGGTTATAAATGATTGTATTTCAAATATTAAGCAAATACTAAAACATTAAGCCGCACAAAAGGTGACAAGGTGGCTCAGGGGTTCGCACTGTCGCCTTAGTGCAACTGGGTCAGTTGGCATTTCTGTGTGGAGTTTGCATGTTCTCCCCGTTTTGGCATAGGTTTCCTTCGGGTGCTCTAGTCTCCCCTACAGTCCGAAGACATGTGCTATAGGTGAATTGAAAAAACTAATTTGGCCGTAGTGTACGTGTGTGTATGTGTGTGTGTGTGTGTGTGTGTGTGTGTGTGTGTGTGTGTGTGTGTGTGCGCGCGCGAATGAGTGTGTAGGGTTGTTTCTCAGCGCTGGGTAGCAGTTAGAAGGGCATCCGCTGTGTAAAACATATGCTGGATAAGTTGGCGGTTCATTCTGCTGTGGTGACCTCTGATGAATAAAAGGACTAAGCCGAAGGAAAATGAATAAGCCGCAAAGAATCGCCAGTTTGATTCCAGCTCAGACTGGGTTGGGTGAAGTAGGAGTGAGGTTTAGGGGGGTGACTTTAACGGAGGCCAGTTAGCAAAGTATCACGCAGGTAAACTTCACTTGTTTGACCTCTAAAGGTGCTCTAGCAACTGACGCTAGAGGCCAAGGTCTTTAGGCTTCTTGTTAGAGCAACCAACTACCATACAAAGAATCGCCTATTCGATCCAAACTTAAACCGGGTTGGATGCAGTAGGACTGGCGGGTTACATGCACAACAGTTTTCAACAGATTTTAACAGAGCCAGATTTTCAACAGAGCCCTAAATCATCATACAAAACTATAATTTTTTATTTATTAATTTATAATTCATTCATGCATTGATTTATAATACTTCATATCAGAACCATCTTTTAATTTGTGAAAAATGATCTGCTTACTTCTTATGCTTCTTATAACACTCATATCAAATGATAAAACACAAATGCCCTCACCAAACGCTTTAAACCAGTTCTGCTTTAAAAAAAAGAGCAACTGAAAAGATAAATACAGTAAAACTCAACAGCAGTATTAATCATTTTTAGAAACACACAACTGATGGTATTATGAATGAATTAAGTCAGGGGTGCCTGAACTCAGTCGTGGAGTGCCGGTTTCCAGCATATTTTAGTTCCAACCCCAATCAAACACACCTGAACCAGCTAATCAAGCTCTTTCAAAGAATACTAAACACTTCCGGGGAGGAGTAATGAAGGACATTGAAGCTAAACATGCAGGACACTGGCCCTCGAGGACAGAGTTTGTAAATATATTTACATTTACCAAATAATATATTTTATAGAGGTTTCACAAATGATCAAGACTATCAGAAGCTCCCAGTGCCTGAACAGTCAGTTGATATACAGTTTGGTGTTCCTGATCATTACTGTATCTTTTAATTCAATGCCACTGCAGTTTAAATGCCTGATTGCTGCCAGATTTTATACTTGCAGTGTTTGCTGTACATATGCTGATTAAAATATTACATTAATGTTGCATACTATGCGAAGACGGCAAAAGCTTAAATAGGACTCTTCAGTCATTCAGGCCATAACTAGACTCTTGTGATATTATCCAAAATTCTAAATTTGCTACTGAGAAATTGTTGAGCATGTTCATGGTCTCTGCATATGCTCCACTGATTAATACTGGCAGTTTCAGCGATAGTTGCAGGTTTGGTTAATCATCGGGGGTTTCTTTTACCTCCGGTGCCAAATACTCTGGCGTCCCACAGAAGGTCTTCATGGTAGCAGCATCAGTGATTCCTTCTTTGCAGAGGCCAAAGTCTGTAATTTTGATGTGACCATCTTTATCAAGCATCAAATTCTCCAGCTGAGCAGAAAAGAAGAGAAAGAAAGTTAGTCCAAGCAAAACCGTCATAGTTAACAACATAAAAACTCTTCAAACTGGCTTCAAATGGTAATTAAGTTCCTTTTCCTTGCTTGTTCATATGAACACCATCAGTGCTTCTTAGCCTTTCTGGCCCTGTTTCCACCTAATATTAAATCTCAGAGTAAATGTTCAGATGACTTTGTGTTTTCATGAATACCGTTCTCAATACATGTCCCTATACAACGCAATGTTAGAGTAGTCTTTTCTGTCTGAACACATTCGACGGCATTAGTGTTTACATTTTGAAGCTATCAGATCTAATGTTTCCAACATGGAAGTGGTTTAAAGTGGATGAACTAAAAGCATTTTAGGCCCTGTTTACATCTGTATTTAGCATCATCTACTTGACTGGATCAATAAAAAATGCATCTTAATACTAACTGCATATGCTCCATAAAAGTTTAAGGCCACAATTAAACGTCAAGTCTTTACAATCCCAGTTCGTCCTGATCAAATAGGTGAGAGCTTTTTGCATATTTGAAAAATGCTAAAAAGGGAAACACTGTGGTGCAGTGGGTAGCATGTTCCCATAACAGCAAGAAGGTCGCTGGTTCGAGCCTCGGCTGGTACAGTTGGCGTTTCTGTGTGGAGTTTGCATGTTCTCCCCGTGTTCGCGTGGGTTTCCTCAGAGTGCTTCGGTTTCCCCCACAAGTCCAAAGACACGTGGTAAAGGTGAATTGGGTGTGTTAAAATTGACTGTAGTTTATGAGTGTGTGTGAATGAGTGTGTATGTGAGTGTATGTGTTTCCCAGTGATGGGTTGCAGCTGGAAGGGCATCCACAGCGTAAAAACATGGCATGTGCTGGATAAGTTGGCGGTTTATTCCGTTATGGCAACCCCAGATTAATAAAGGGACTTAGCTGAAAATAAAATGTAATGAAAAACGCAAAAAATGTAAACACTGAAAAAGGGTTGTCGCGATACCATTAATTTACATTACGATACTATACCAGCTGAAGTATTGTGATACCAAGTAGTATTGCAATACTGTAATTCATAACTCAAATCTATGAAATACAGAAAATTGTCTGAAATACTATATACGATGTTATATTAGGCCTACTTGAATTGAGTTCATAATACTCTTATTATTGAAAAAAGTATTTGCACATCACTTCACCTAAAATGCAGTTGTTCTTTTCGTTTATTTTGTAGATAACGGACCAAAAGACAAACACATCAAAATAAAGATACAAACTATACCGAACAAAATTGTTACAAAAAGAGCAAATTAGGCTATGAAGTGGACAAAAAAAATGTTTCCTGTTGCTCTTTTGGGTTTTTCATCTATTGTTTTTTTTTTTTTTTTGTCTTAAGTAAGAATCCAAAGTAATTCAAAATTTCACTTTATGAGTCGTTCTTTTTAGAGCATCAGTTAAGACAATGTTAGCACCTGTTAGCCTTAATTGTGGGAAAAACTGGATAATTTTGAGCAGCTAATTTCATTTTCCGGGTTTAAAATGATTTTTGGGGCGGGATCAAAATCGGTGACGTATCGCAAAAATGCAAGTGTAAAGATGACGGTTCAGTTTCTCATTATTATTCATAGCAGACTTTTCTTATCCTATAAGAAATGCCGGCTTCTTAATTATTCATGACTGCATGTGCTTTCCGAAGGCAAAACATAGACCTGCCAGCACCAAGCTGTCCCTGTTGATGACTGGGTGAGACGGCACCCACAGACCCACGGCACACTGATTTAGGTGTTCATGAAGGGTCTTATGCGTTTGTTTCCATGATCCACGGCATTTGTTGCATGTTTTTCCCCTTGAGCCTGTTAGAACCGATACAGCAAAGCTGTGTGTGTGTGTGTGCAGCAAGCATTTTTGTCAGGAGAGCCGCACGAGTATGGGCCAGTACAAGTGGAGAATAGCAAACGTTGTCTTTTATCAGGAGTTCTTTCACATTTATACACATCTCCGTGCTGCTTTGTTTGCCTAAATCCTCCAGATTACCAGCAGGGCTAATGGTTAAAATAGACAGGGCAAGAGACCTGCATCACCGAGTCTGCATTCAGACCCAGAGATTGAAGGAAACATCCTCATTTATATCCTCATTTATAGCCGACCCTTCTTATCTGAACATGCAGCTCAACTCCTTGTTCAAGCTCTTGTTCTCTCCAAACTGGATTACTGTAACTCTCTACTAGCTGGGCTTCCAGCTAACTCTATCAAGCCTCTTCAACTGCTCCAGAATGCAGCAGCACGAGTGGTCTTCAATGAACCTAAACGAGCACATGTCACTCTGCTGCTACTCCGTTTGCACTGGCTGCCAGTTGCTGCTCGCATCAAATTCAAAGCTCTGATGTTTGCCTACAAAGTGACTTCTGGCCTTGCTCCTTCTTATCTGCTCTCGCTTCTGCAGATCTATGTGCCCTCCAGAAACTTGCGTTCTGTGAATGAACGTCGCCTCGTGGTTCCATCCCAAAGGGGGAAGAAATCACTTTCGCGAACGCTCACGCTCAATCTGCCCAGTTGGTGGAATAAACTCCCTAACTGCATCAGAACAGCAGAGTCACTCGCTACTTTCAAGAAACGACTAAAAACTCAACTATTTAGTCTCCACTACACTTCCTAATCTGCAATTGCCTCTCTGAATATCACACTAACTGTACAAAAAAAAAAAAAAAAAATACTAATACTACTAATACTTCCCTTCTTAGACTTTACAGACCTGAAACTTGCTTATAGCACTTATTCATTGTTGCTCTTGGTTGTGTAAATTGCTTCCTTGTCCTCATTTGTAAGTCGCTTTGGATAAAAGCGTCTGCTAAATGACTAAATGTAAATGTAAATGTAAATGTTTATATGAACACAATTATCTTTATAATGATATAAATTGCGGTTGTGTGCATATGAAATTACAAATGAGAAATGTAGCAGGGCATTAAATTACTGTTCACTTCTTTGCATTTTAACTTTGTAAACTATAAAATCATGGTTCTTTTCACAGTTTGTGTCTCATTTTGTGAGGTAACTGACAACAGTTGTTCGCTCCCCTCCTTCTCCCCTGCTCTGCTGACCACGCCCACTCCTGCCTCTGATCGCGGATCTCCACGCCCATTATGAAGCGTTTTTTTTTTTTAATCGGAGGTAGACTTAAACCAAAAGTAGGGGGTGTCATGACCCTTTAAGAGATTGTTTTGGTTGTAGCTTCTAAATCACATTGACGAGAACAGAAATCAACTATTCAGATGTGCATTGGAACTGAAGCACAAACGTGAAAAACGTGCACCATACAGGCTACCATAAAGGGCATGAATTCTACACAGTTTTGCAACCTTAAAGTGGTCCACAGACTATTCAAATAAAATGGTCTATTGTTGCATAATTGTGTGAACATTTTAGTGACTTTTCCACATGCAACATTATGTATTGTAGATAGACTGTTAATAATAATACTACCGTTTAAAAAATACAGTGGCGCCACCAGTATTTTGAAGCCATAGTATCACGATACTACCATAGTACCGGTAAACTTTCCAACCCTACACTGGAACTACTAGGAGTCTATAACAGCTAGAATGGTCATAGCGATCGTTCTGACCATTTATACAACAGTTCTGTCTGGTTCTCGAATCTAATTGGCTGATAGCCGTGATATATTTAAGTAATATCAGCACCCGTACACCCTCTTTACCCTTTGTGTATTACTCCGCCCACATACAGCCAGCAACAATCAGACATTACAGATCTAAAGTTTAAAAGATGCTTGCTCAGCTTGTTCAACTGTCAGCTTATGATTTGAATCCAATGCGGAAGAAAGTAGTTCCTCATACAAAAGGGTTTTTGAGACTCTCCATGTTTGATTTTGTTTTTATATACACAATTATGCCATCAAACTGTTGTATAAACTCGTAGCAGTGCGATATGGCTGTATAACGGCACTGGTGGGAGGCGTGCGTTGTCCCCCCACCAGTGCCGATATACAGCCATATCGCACTGCTACGAGTGTGATATTGCTCATTTTTACACCTAAATTTTGTATTTTGTGATTCAAGTTTTTGAGTTTGTTATTCAACAAGTGCTTTCCATTGACTTACAGCTGTGATTTGCATTATGGGACGTTGATCTTTAGTTTCTCAACTTTTGGTGTTGAAAATTCAACTTATCAGTTTAGCAAAGTTACCTATATTGACATTTTAGTAGTTTGAAATAATATAATGCATAAAAAATAATATAGATCAAAATAATTCTGCAAAATGTACTGGCAGTTTATTACAAGGTTTTTGTAGCATAATATACAGCACCAGGGGTGGCACAATGGTGCAGTGTGTAATGCTGTCACCTCACAGCAAAAGGTCGCCGGTTCAAGCCCCGGGTGGGTCAGTTGGCATTTCTGTGTGGAGTTTGCATGTTCTCCTTGTGTTCGTGTGGGTTTCCTCCGGGTGCTTCAGTCTCCCCCCACAAGTCAAGACATGTGGTACAGGTGAATTGAATAAACTAAATTGGCTTTAGTGTATGAGTGTGAAGGCAGGAGTGTAAGGGTGTTTTCCAGTGTTGGGTTGTGGCTGGAAGGGCATCCACTACGTAAAACATATGCTGGATGAGTTTGGCGGTTCATTCTGCTGTGGTGACCTCTGAATAATAAAGGGACTAAGCTAAAAAAAAGAAAAAAAGAATTTTACTGTTTTATATATATATATATATATATATATATATATATATATATATATATATATATATATATATATATATATATATATATATATAAATAATTTTTTTTTTTTTTCATTTACTGTGCTATTTAATAACTATATTGTTTTGGTCATTGGTTCTTAGTTGTAAAAAAGCAGAACAGTGAATTACACATTACTGTGTGTATATGATATTGTATCTGCACAAAATGTTAATAAATATATTTGGCAAAAAAAAATTAGATGTTGCCAAAGATCAACATAGTGCGGCTAAACATTACACTTCAAGGTAAACACCCTTGGGAGTAAGTAAGTAAGTAAGTAAGTAAGTGATATACAGCACCAACCGAGACAATGTACCATTAAACTATTCAAAATGTTCATAAAAGTCACTTTTTGAACTTTTTTAAAGTTTAAAAGTTGTTGGAAGAAAGATCAAAGTGCCAAAATGCAATTCAAAAGCAAAAATAAAAGGTGGGACAGTTAGTAAACCACCCATGAAGGTGTGTAGCTCACTTTGTCTGGCAAACAGGGGATCAGTTTTTTCACCATAGTGAAATGATTTATTTTTGAAAGTTTG
This sequence comes from Danio rerio, assembly GCF_052040795.2. Taxonomy (NCBI): domain Eukaryota; kingdom Metazoa; phylum Chordata; class Actinopteri; order Cypriniformes; family Danionidae; genus Danio; species Danio rerio. The sequence continues at coordinate 11,321,081 of NC_141033.1, forward strand.
AAAGACACATCTCAAGTAAAGTAATGTTTCTGCTATCTGAAAGTGATTTTTTTGTTATCTGAAAGTTGGTAGGAAACAGAGGCACACATACTCAAAGATGGCGGAAAAGCAGCAGACGCTAAATCACATGTGGTCAATTTAATGGTCATGGTATAACATGATATAACCCTTGTGTTTTGAAATTGTAATAAAATAACAATGTTAGAATTAAATAAACACACAATTAGGAAAACATAAGGAAACTATTGTTATAAGGGTTTTATTGTTTTATCGTTTTATTTTATTTTAAATTGTTACAAAACAAACTGTGAAAATGACTACAGTACCTTGGTAGTTCTAGTGTTAAGCTCTTGAAATCACAATTATAAAATAAACTTCCACATATTCAGGTTGTTGACAAGGTGATTTAAAATTAAATATATTTCTTTTTAGTAAAAAACTGACTTATTTTAATGCCTGTTTGGTCTTAAAATATCTAGGATTATCTTGAAGCCTGGGTGACACGGTGGCTCAGTGGTTAGCACTGTCGCCTCACAGCTAGAAGGTTGTTGGTTTAAGTCCTGGCTGGGTCAGTTGACATTTCTGTGACATGTTCTCCCCGTGTTGTCGTGGGTTTGCCTCGGGTGCTCAAGTTCCCCCCACAATCAAAAGACATGCGCCATAGGTGACCTGAATCAACTAAATGTGTATGTGTGTGAATGAGTGTGTATAGTCTGTGTATGGGTGTTTCTCATTGATGGGTTGCAGCTGGAAGGACATCCGCTGTGTAAAACATATGCTGCATAAGTTGGAGATTCATTCCTCTGTGGCGACCCCTGATTAATAAAGGGACAAAGCTGAATGAAGTAATGAATGATCTTCTTAAAGTCAATTAAGCCACTTATTGTGGACTCTTGAATAGAAATGTTCTGCTTGTGTTAAATTGCAATAACTTTTTTAGAAAACTCGTGCCACTATTCTTAATTCATACCGTTAATGACAGCAAAAAAAGCCCACAAAGACATGGATAATGTATTTATTCCCTGGAAGTGCGAAGAAACTTGGAGCCACATTAATTTAACCTTTCAATTTTAATGGCTAAGCTGTTTGTCCAAGTTTCTTGGCACTTCCACAACTGGCTTGGTCCAAGGCTGTGGGCAAAACACTGTGTCATCATCCACAGCCGCCAGAGTTTGATGTTTCCAAAAACCAAAAGAAAAAAAAAAGCTTCAAACTCTAGAGCTTTTAATTACATTTCCAGCATCCCATGACATGCGCGCAGATAAAGGCAGAGCAACGGAACAAAACCTTCTCTCTAAATATATGAATTCTTCCCCGTTTTGGTGTTTACCTTGAGATCCCGGTACACAATCTTGGCAGAGTGCAGGTAGTCGAGGGCGGAAACGATCTCGGCGCCGTAGAAGCGCGTGCGGTCCTCCGAGAACACCCGTTCTCTCGACAAATGGAAAAACAGCTGCAGGGTAAACAGCAGGGACAGGATTGCAATAATTACTGATTTATTGGAGGAAATTAACACAACACAAACTGCCTCACATCGCCATATTGAGATGATAGATGGCGAGGCCCTCGGAGGACGCCCAGCGAACCCAGACAGCAGCTGGCACATCATCCCCGGCTTTCCAGAGACAGACCGGCGCGGCCTGTTAAATCAGCATTTTAATCAATACACCAATCTTGTTAAAGGCAGCGCCGCGTGCTCATGGGCTAACGCTCCATTACGGCGGCCCGTCCCACGCAATCATCTCTGCCGCCGCATCTTTACGGAGCATCCCAAGTCAGATGTCAAGGGTTTCTGTCAACTGTCTGGCCCTGAGCTCCACTTGAACCCGCCGTTTAGACATTAGCCACAAGTCTGTGTATTAATTGCTGTGGGATGTTTGAGTATGTGTGTCGCGGGAGAGCCGGAGGAGGACAGGTGTGCCTTCATCAGAGCTCTGGCAGCTGTGGATGGGACGGGCGCAGCGGGCGGAGGTCAGGGGCTCTGGCTGGAGCAGGCTGGGGGAGCAGGTGACATTGCAGGCTCGGGGAAAATGAGAGTGAGATTGCCGACTCTCTGATTAAATGGCTCCGTTGGTGGTGGAATTTCATTTATCAAAACTTGAGCCCCTCAAGATGGAATGGCGCGCTCTGCCATATCAACAGAGCGATGCTGGCAAACCCCTACCAAGTTCATCCGCGGCAAAACTTCACAATCACAAATCTTTTTTTCTTGTTTGAAAAAGTTATTATAGGCCAGTTTGACTGACATGCTGTCATGTATAGTCATATGACCGGCTGTAAGTGGCTGTATAAGCTGTATTAATGGTCACTGCTATGATCAACAGTCAACACCTATGTTGAGAGGGAATGTATTATTTCCTAATTGCTCAACCTTTCATGTTACATGCATTTATAATTTTAAAATACACCTAGTCCAAAAAAAAGGTTGGTAATGAAAAAATGGAATTCTTAAACTACAGCTAAACCCAATAATATATGTTTGCAATTTAGATCCTGAAAATCTTTATTTGTTCTATCAAATGAGATTGCAAAATAATAAACCAAAAATATCTAAACATTTAGTTTTCAAAACAACTTTGTATGAAACAGCTGAATAAACAAAATATTTCAATTTTAATTAAATATTTATTGTCATTATTATTATTATTATTATTATACATTTTAGAACATGAAAATGATTTTGGGATGCATAAAATTATGTAAATAATAATAATAATAATAATAAACATTTCATAACCATTAAGTTTGTGGGAAAAAATGCACAAATAATTTAACAATATAATATAATATAACATTATTATTACTATTATTATAGATTTCATACCATTAAAATTGCAACAAGGTGAATCAAAATGTAATTAAAAAATACTAAATATTATAATTTTTGGTGGCATAAAATAATGTAGAAAAAATACTTCTACTACTACTAATATTAATAATAATAATAATAATATATATATATATATATATATATATATATATATATATATATATATATATATATATATATATATATATATATATATATATATAATAACAACAATATTAATAATTAACATTTCTTAACCATTTAGTTTGAGAAAAAAGGAACAAAATGCAAAAATAATTTAACAATTAATTAATTATAATTATAATAATTAATAATTTAATATAACATTATTATTAATATTATTCTACATTTTAGACCCTTAAATATTTTTTTATTTTATTTTGGGTGGCATAATGTAAATACTACTACTACTACTACTACTACTACTACTACTACTAATAATAATAATAATAATAAAAACAGTAATAAGAAACATTTCTTAACCATTAAGTTAGCAAAAATGCAACATATATTAAATAATATAATATAATATAATATAATATAATATAATATAATATAATATAATATAATATAATATAATATAATATAATATAATATAATATAATATTGATATTTGGACATTAATTTATATAGTAATGCAATATTATTATTACTATTATTTTACATTTTAGACCAATAGCTAATAGCAAAAGCAAGGTACATAAATATGTAATAAATAATACAAATTATTATGATTTTAGGAAGCATAAAATAATGTAAAAATATCATCATCATCATCATTATTATTATTATTATTATTACTATTAATAATAATAATAATAATAAACATTTCTTAACCATGATGCTTGCAAAAAAATCTACAAAATGCAAAAATAAATTTAGTGATATAATAATTTAATATAAAATATGTTTGCTACTACTTGATAATATTCATACACAATTATTATTATTATTATTATTATTATTATTATTATTATTATTATTATTATTATTATTATTATTCAAAAACTATTATTATTATGAATATTACTATTCAAACTAATATATAAAAATATTGGTTCTGGATATCTGTAAAAGTTATTAGACATCAAAACATAACAAATCAATTGTTTCTAAGAATACACAAGAAATTCCTATCAAACTGTGAATGAATCATAACACATCATCATCGTGCATTTTTTTTTCTCTCTTGCACTTAACTTTTCACTGCTAACATCAACATTTATAGCTCACTGCAGCCACAACAGAGTAAGCAGATATTAGTGACGGCATTACGACAGAAATAGACAGTCTGACAACACAGACGAAAAGACACACACACATACACACACATGTACGTACCTCTCCTCCATTGACATACTCCATCACGAAGCATAGGCGGTCTTTTGTTTGGAACGAGTACTTCAAAGACTGAAACAGCAGGTGGATACACCATTAGAGGAAAAACAAAACAAAAGAAAGAAAAAAAAACACACACACACAGCAAACTAAAACAAACGCAACCTGAGAGACGCTCATCAAAATGTATGCAGCGAGAGCAGCGTTTTCCTCCAGAGGAAATGAAAGGAGCGTTTTGAAAAAAAAATGAAAAGCTCTGCTCCTTCTCGCAGGCCTTGATGCTTAACTTTGAGGGAAGGTGAAGTTTACGAGGGAACACCAGCTTGACTGACAGTAGTAAATTGTTTTTGCTAAACCTGCTGTGTACGTTGCGTGCTATACAACAGCATCTGGAGTGTCAGAAAATTACCTCTCGCTGGCGACTTCTCAACAGATGCACAGCTCTGTTTAGGCCGCTAATTTATTACAGTTTATTCTCTACATTATAATGAGGCTCGAGGGAAAAGCCAATCATATAGACAAAAGCACTGCGAAGCTTTAAGGTCTCTGTGAATCCACTCTGAATGATCGTTACAATTATGAAACGTGCACTCACGGTTAAAAAAGGATGTCTGGTGTTTTTCAGTACTCTGCTTTCTGTGAGCGTGTGGGCCACTTCGTCCTATGGGAAGAAAGAAGAGGTGGATCGTTGTTGTTTTAGAGATAAATCGTTTGCTTATGGTACACGTGCACTGTGAAGACAGTCTTTTGAGTACTGGATATAATGAGATTGTATTACAAAGCATCTTGGGACTTCTAAGTAAAGAATGAGATTAAATTGACACTATAACTGTTACAAAGTGTCCTAGATTATCAGCAGACAATACAACATGCCTCGTTTCTAATGTGCACTGTTCTTTCCAGAAAACAAGTCACATCTGAAAATAGCTGTGGTATTATTTTCTAAATATAGATGTAATTGTGGTCTGGAGTGTTATGAGTTGGAGTGTTGCACTTTTGACTACTTCCAGAAGTCAAAATTATAAGCCCTTCTGTGAATCTTTTTTTTTTTTTTTTTTTTTTCCCAAATGATACTTAACAGAGCAAGGAATTATTCACAACATTTCCTATAATATTTTTTCTTCTAAAGAAAGTCTTATTTGTTTTATTTGGCTTGGAATAAAAGCTGTTTTGAATTAAAAAAAAAAAAAAACAAGGTCAAAATTATTAGCCCCCTTAGCAATATTTTCTTTTCCATAGTCTACAGAACAAACCATCATCATACAATAACTTGCCTAACTACCATAACTTGCCTAGTTAACCTAATTTACCTAGTTAAGCCTTTAAATATCATTTTAAGCTGAAAACTAGTCACTTGAAAAATATCTAGTTAAATATTATGCACTGTCATCATGGCAAAGATAAAATAAACCAATTATTAGAAATGATTTAGTAAAGCTAAATGTTTAGAAATGTGTTTAAATGTGTTAAAAAATCTTAATTTTATTAAATAGAAATTGGTGGGAAATATACAGGGGGGCTAATAATTCAGGAGGGCTAATAATTCTGACTTCAACTCTTCAGCATTTGACCAGGGTTACGTTTGCGAAAACCCTCGTTAGACAACTAAGGTCGCAAATTTCAGCTTTAAAAACATAGTTTGTTGCTTTGCCGTTTACCAAATCCATCGTTCCAACGAATATTCCCAAACTGCATCAAAAACTTCTACGCTTGTAACTACATCTCTAGAGCTGTAGTTAAGTATAGTTCCTGGTTGTGTTCTATGCCCAGTTATCCACCCCATGCCCTATTCATTTAGAATGTTCCAACATTTTAACTCGGAATGATTTACAGAAAATAAAAAAAGCATTAAAGTAATCTCTCTTATGGGTTAATTTACAGTCAAAATATTTTTACTGTTCAGTTTTAACGACCTTCATAATGACAATTACGCTGCCTTCGTAGTGCACTTTGAATACATTTATGACTTTTTGAATGCAGCCGTGGCAAAAAAGTGACTTGAGCAGAATTTACATTACATCTATAAAGCTTGTGAAAACAAAAATATATAGCATACGTTAATGCTTTTCATTTATAGAAGGTTATTGATTATGAAATGTTTCTGTAGCCTACTGTGTATGACATAAGCCTAGTGGTTAGGACATTTCTGCAGTGGTTTGAATGTGTCACAGTTGTAAAAGTAGATGTTTCTAAAAATGAAATAAAAGAAAAAATAAACAATATCCTACTTAATAATAATAATAATAATAATAATAACAATTATTATTATTTTTCCAGAAATGGGTTGCAGCTAGAAGGGCATCCACTGTGTAAAACATGTGCTGGATAAGTTGGCGGTTCATTCCGCTGTGACGACCCCGGATTGATAAAGGGACTAAGCCGAAAACAAAATTAATGAATTATTATTATTATTATTATTATTATTATTATTGTTACTTTTCTTAATAAATAGCCTGCTGTAAATTACAAACATCATATGATTTATATATGAGATAAGAATATGGAATATTTTCAATAATATTTGTAAAGGAAACATTGATCTTATATGAGCCGTTTACATATTTTTCAGTTAATTTGGAAAACGAGTGCTTGTTTTGATTAAAACTAATATTGGTCAAACTAAATTATGGTCATTTTCTGTAAAGAAGTTGTTACTCCGCCTCGTTTACAGCATTATTATGGGAGTTTTATGTTATAAAACGTTCGTGGTTCAAACGATGGATCTGCGATAGAGAAAGTTTTTGGGGGGGTTTTGGGAAACACTCGTCACTACATTGGTAATTTCCCGAATGATGCATCGTACTATGATAGTTCAGCCGTGAGTTATGTTGTTGTTTGGGAAACGCACCCCAGATTGCTTTCACAGTGGAAATGCTCATGTAGTCAAAATGTGTTCAGACAGACTAAAGACCACCTACAGTGAAGAATCTCATTGATTTCAACTGAAAAAAGGATACAGTAAAAATCTGTAACCTGTTCAACAGTAAGTTTCCTTTATATGACGAAAAAGCATATTGATTTTCCCAGTACTCCCAGCATGACACTTCACTCTTTATGCTTTTTTTGTTGACAATACGTTGACTTTTTTTTTTTCTTTCTTGTTTTCTCATGAGATATGTAGATTAGAGATGTATGTTATATCTAATGTTGATCAATGTTCATTGCATTACTTTAATTTTCTGTGTTACCATTTTGGTGGTTAGTAGTGTATGTCAGTGTTTCTCAACCAAGTTCCTGGTAGACCACTAACACTGTATGCGCACTGCAGGTCTTTCAGTCTCTGATCATCACAATCAGGTGTGTTTGATTAAGGAGACATGGAAAATGTGCAGAGTTGGTGGTCGACCAAGAATGTGGTTGAGAAAACTGGTGTAAATGACACTGAGCACCTTCTATATATTAGTATGCTTCTTTGTGAGAAAAGTTGTTTGTGATGAGCTTTGGTTCATTGTGTGACTTTCTCATCCACACATGCTTTTGGTTGTGTTTTTGCCTGTGTAACAAAGCTACGTTGTGTAGACGTTAGTACTTCAAAACACTGGCGTACAGGTATAAATTGATGAAATATAGCAATTTACCATTTACAAAATCTTCAGGGTCCTATCTTTTTTTGTAGGTAGAAAATAAATTAGTAGTAATATTTACAGATTTTTATTTTCAATGTACTCTCAAACTGATGACCAAATGCTTATTTAATTTCTGAAAGGATGCTTTTATTAAGTTTAAATACTGTTTATTCAATTTGTTAAATGCAAACAGCATACAGTATATAAGGCCATGGTAAATGGGCTGGGAGTACATCGGAATAAAGGGAGTGGGTCAAACTTAATTTTTGACCACAAAAACCTCTTTTTGGAACAAATTTAATTTGGTATGTATTTTGCATATGTATTTTGCCCAGTTATTTACAAAATAAAAACGTCAGGAATTTTGTATAGAAAAATACTTGAAGGAAGCGACGTTAAGGGACATTTTTAAAGGTATAATGCTCATTGGATTCTTCCAGAAGCTTTTTATGGGTGTAATAATACATATTTATTTACTTTAAAAAAGTATGATCTCAATTTATTATCATTTGTAAAACAGCATTATTATAGCAAATAAAAAGTAGTCTGAATACATTGTGCATTTTTAAGGTTTACAACTATCTTATTAATTATAAGCAGGAGTGCCTAAACTTGGTCCTGGAGGACTGGTGTCCTGCATAGTTTAGCTCCAACATCATTCAACACACCTGCCTGGAAGTGTCTAGTATATCTAGAAACAGCTTGATTGGCTGGTTAAGGGTGGGTTTAATTGGGGTTGCAACTACAATATGCAGGAGACCAGCCCTTCGGGACCATATTTGGGCACCCCTCATTTAAAGCACAAAATAAACAATGATCAATCATGGAAACTTGTAGAAACTGATATCCTTACAGCAAACATAAGTTTTCATTGTCTGCTGTCACACTGTATTAGAACACATCAATCTAACAGTCCCTTCTCAAGCATTTTTCTGATTTATGTAGAGAAAAGCTTTCATCATATTATGTACACAGAGAGACTTTTGCGTCTTCATGACAATCATTTCAAAATAACAACCCAGGCTCATTGAAAATATGCGCCTCAGGCTACTATTTAGCAAAACGTAAAATACAGTGCTATGGTTAAGTTTCACTCGACGTTTCAGATGACAGATCCACTAGAGGGCACTGTTTGTGCATTTATGAATCTGAAATAGTTAACAGAGTGCGTTTTATTGTGTTTTAGATACACATCCTTCTTGTAAAGGGCGGGCTTAAACAGACCACCTGAACTGCATCAAAACAATATTTTATTAGTCGATAACGTGTCCCAGAAGGTATCATTAGGTATATGTGAAACAAAATAAACATAAGCTGTTTGCATCATGCTGCTTTCGCTTTACCTACACACTAACGTATGTTAAAGTATGTATTTGTGGTTTAACAAAAAATGTAGGCTGAAGCATGTATTTTCAATGTGCCTGTGTTGCAAAATAAATATCTGTTTTTATCAAAGTGCACTTTACTTTCTTGCCGTTTAACAGTTTTAGCCCTAAATTAGGTCCTAACTGAATACACCCCCAGATTACAGGACAAACTAGCACTATTAATATAGTCATATGTCTGTCATACAGGACCAATCCAACAATTTTGAATGCTTAATGTTCACTGCATAATGCACGTCATGAAACCTTTTAGATGAAGAGGAAATCTGACTTATATTCTGGAAAGTAAGGCATTTTCTAAATGAAATGATTGAAACATTCTTCATGAATCTTACCTTTGCTATAATAACTTCTTTCTTTAAAATTTTCATTGCATAATATTTCCCGCTGGCCTTCTCCCTTACGAGAATGACTTTTCCAAAAGTGCCTTTTCCCAGTAATTTTAAGTAGTCAAAGTCATTCATTGTCTGAAAAAAAGAGAGAAAACGCAATAAGCTGTCAGACATACTGAAATGCAGAGCACAATAATTATGGTCTACATTTCTATTTTGTTAATGTAACTGGATGATAGCACGTCCACATCTCTAGAAACACAATCACAAATCTGCTGCGGGGATGAAATCCTGCTGCTCAGAGACTCCACCGCCACCAACACACTGACATGTTTGTACATGAGCTTGTTGTTTAAAAATGATGAAACTCTGAGAAATGCACTGCCCTAAAACACATTATCCAGAGAGTTTCATAATTTTGTGCAATTGAGTCGTAAGCTTAGTTTAATATATCCTGGATCGGCGGGGTTGCAGCATAACTGCAGCTGGAGGCGTACATTGACAGAGCTCCAGCTCCAGAAAGAAAACTGAATTCTACGACACTACATGAAGCATTTCTTGTAAAACAATTATAAACTGGTTGTCTGGGAGTGTGCAAATTGAAAATAAAGCCTGATTATCACAAGATCTTATTCACTTGAGAAAGGGACAACAAGCTCCAAATAGCAGCTACAGCATAAACTGGTGGAGATAATCGTATTTCTGTTTACTGTGTATGATATTGTATATTGGTGCCTGCATCAAATTAAATGAACAAAAGTCATTTAATATAAACAGAAAATTTGATTATTTACTAGTGTCTGCATGTTTAAAATGTTTAAAATAACTTTTGTGAAAAAATATTATGACATGGATGTAAACAAAAATCTTAAACAAAATAATAATAATAATAATAAATTATTTTTCTGGGCAAGGCAGTGGCGCAGTAGGTAGTGCTGTTGCCTCACAGCAAGAAGGCTGGTTCGAACCTTGGCTCAGTTGGCGTTTCTGTGTGGAGTTTGCATGTTCTCCCTGCTTTCGCATGGGTTTCCTCCGGGTGCTCCGGTTTCCCCCACAGTCCAAAGACATGCGGTACAGGTGAATTGGGTAGGCTAAATTGATCGTAGTGTATGAGCGTGGGTGTGAATGTGAGTGTGGATGTTTCCCAGAGATGGTTTGCGGCTGGAAGGGCATCCGCTGCGTAAAAAACTTGCTGGATAAGTTGTAGGTTCATTCCGCTGTGGCGACCCCGGATTAATAAAGGGACTAAGCCGACAAGAAAATGAATGAATGATTTTTCTCTTATTTTAGAATCTGCCACATTTCTTCATGACCTTTTCAAAAGCATTTTATATTTTGTCCTAAGTTTAAGTGAATTTTGTGTAATATTAACATAATATAATTTAAAAACATTTATAAACATATTTTAAGCTGATTGTGTAATATTATAACATATTTTAACAAATGCAAAAAAAAATGACAAATCTATTCTGACCTGTACTAATAAAATATATAAATTAACTCATAATACATACTTTTTATTTTATTTAAAAAAAAAACACATCTTGCTAGATTAAAAAATGACAATTAATTTATATTTCAAGGCTAAATCTTACATCAAATGATTCTTGGGCAAAATATGCCTGACAAGATTTTTAGAGCACTCAAAAAAGCATTTTTGCTGCTTATTCAAGCTACTTTATTAAAATGAGCTGAAACACATCTATTTAAGTTTTTTTGAAACAACTCAATTATTTAATGTTCAATCCACTTTAATTTGTAAAAACAATTAAGTTTTGTTAATAGATTTTGTGTTGGGATAACATGAAAAAATTGTATGGAACCCAGCATTTTTTAAAGTGTATACAAACAATTGGGTCGACGCTGTGGCGGAGTGGGTAGCAAGATCACCACACAGCAAGAAGGTCGCTGATTCGAGCCTTGGCTGGGTCAGTTGGCAACATTATTTGGTTTGTGTGGAGTTTAAATGTTCTCCTCGTGTTCGTGTGTGTGTGTGTGTGTGTGTGTGTGTGTGTGTGTGTGTGTGTGTGTGTGTGTGTGTGTGAGTGTGAGTGTGTATGGGTGTTTTCCAGTGATGGGTTGCAGCTGGAAGGGCGTTCGCTGCGTAAAAAATATGCTTGATAAAATGGCGGTTAATTCCGCTGTGGCGACCCTAGATTAATAAAGGGACTAAGCTGAAAAGAAAATAAATGAATGAATGAATGAATGAATGAATGAACAATTGTTAAAGTTAATGTCATTTTAGTGGGAGTCTTCTGTAAATCACCATAAGAAAATGTGACAATCTTTATTTTTTGGTCAGAAAAATTTGACACTTTGTAATGTATGAGGAAATATTAAGCTGTATTAGACTTATTTATATTTTTATATATGACCAAAATTCTAAAATATCCCATGTTTCATGCCTTAAATACTGAGGAAATAGAATGTACATTTAAAAAATGCATATATACAAATATGCATACACTTGTTTCCCCAGTATATTAGGTCCACAAACATAACAATTATTTCAATTGACCTTTGTATTATTTTTAAAGCAAAAATAATAATAATAATAATAATAATAAATAAATAAATAATAATAATAATAATTTTGATGAGATTTTGAGGATTCCAAGAAATATATAGAATTAAACACAAATGAACATTTCACTCAAAATACATATTTCTTAATTCTCTCTTAAATTAATTTTCTCTCTGGTACGACAAAGTGAGAAAAAATAATTGTTAGAGCAAGGGGCATTAAGTGTTGTACCTACTCAGTGCTTCCCACACAAACTGCAGACAAGAGCTGAAGATCTTTGCCCGGTTCGGGTTTGATTTCTATAATTTTAGACAGTGTCGGGTCTGGCCGAGCTTGGCTTGCGCAGTAGGTAAATCAATAGTCATGTGATGCATTTCGATTAGCGTGAGAAAGTAATCAAATCGTTTGTTACAACATCCAAATCCATCCCTGCAAAGGTGAAACAAATGATGACGGAGAAGTCAAAAAGAAAGATTTTGATTGCGGTCAGGCCAGCTTGCCGTCAAGGTATTTCTGCGGTCGCTCATACACTGCGTATTACGGTAGACCGCTAAACAGCAAGCTGACAGGTAAAAAGACGAGGTCACTCACTACATTGAAAGTGCTGTCATGGAAAAATTAAAGGGATGTTCCTGACTGGTGGAAGATGAGCAAACGATCCTACCAAAAACTTGCAAAATTTGCCAGATCAGAACTATGCATCTCGGCCTGTAGCAGCAGCAGTGAAAGGGTGTTCAATGCTGCTGGACACACCATCCTGAGCACAGGACTGCCCGCGGCTTCAATAATGTTCCTCCACAAAACACGTAGCCTAATCATGGTGAGTAAAGGGTTTTACAATTATAAATGAATATTAATTGAACCATAAAATCATAATGTAGACAGAGTATACAGGCTAATGTTGGCATTAGGCTATTATTTTATTTTTCAGCTTCACCGTGGCTTTAATGCCAGATTGTGAAGAGAAGTGGCGAAACAAATCTTGCAGAGCATTTATCTTAATTTAGTTTTTGCCAAATACCAGTCATAATTTTGAATTTATATAAATTTAATTTGTTAAGAAAGACGTCTTTTCATTGGTGTGTTGGCCAATTTAAAGGCAAGGTGTATGTACCTAAGCCTATTTAGAGTGCTGAAATGAAGTTAGAGAGGACTTATTTTATTTCTTTGTTCCAACTTCCAAGTGGTCTATAGTCTACGTTTGTTACGAATAAATTATGTTAAAACATATAAATGACTCGTTCTTGAAAATAAGACAAAAGAGCTGTGTGCATGTGCACATTTGAATAATGACGGGCTATAAACAGTTCGGGCTTTTAAAAGCTGTCAATCAAAATGCACCTGTCGGGCTCGGGCCCCATCGAGCCTTATTTTTATGGCCCGATTACAGCTCTACTTTAGACTTTACTTGGACGGGCCGCTCAGACATATTAACTGCCGCACTAGTATATTTAGTGATTCACATATATATATATTTTTACTATTATTATCATCTTGTAGCACTTTTTTTGTAACTGCACAATATAAACAAACATCCGCGAGCGATTAAGTAGTGGAAAATCTTCTCTCCTTCGCCTGTGTCATACTGCGCGTTCTGTGTGTGCGAAAACTGTCAACACAACAGACAATCTCAAATGCTTTGCAGACCAGCAGAGACACAGACCTGTTTGCATCCCACTAGGTTTTCTAAATCTACTAAAATGTCCAGGATATGGTTTTCCTTTAGTTTTCGAAGCTGTTGATAATTTTATGCACACAGCTGCGAAAGCGAGACCTAAATAATTAATTCTTTAAACCAAATGACTCAGAAAAACTATACTAAATACTTGGAGAGATAGAAATTACATCTAAATTGGCTGTATGAATATTTGTACACCATTAGAAATGAGTAAACTCATTTGTCCTATTTAAATAATCTACACATTTATTCTTGAAAGTATTATAATTTTTAGAGATATTGTCTGTTTTTATTCCCTTTTTTCTGTCATTTATTTCTTATTTGCTGTATATTTGATTAATTTGAGTATGTCAATATATGACATTTTATACATTTAAAATGCTTTGGCAATATTGTGCAAAAGGTCATGCCAATAAAGCAACCTCAACTTGAATGAGAGATAGAGAGAAGCAGAATTGACCTGTCAGTGGGTGCACATGGCTCCTGAAGCAGAGAATTAGTGAATTTAGTTTTTTACTTTAACCCTTTGAATATAAAAAAGTTTAAAACATATAATAATAAAAATAGTGTTAAAAATTTAGTTTGTCGCATAAAGTTAACTATTTAGGTTCCGTGGGTCAAAGGTGTCTTTCAATCCGACTACCACCACAAGTATATTTCAAACCTATGGGAAGCACGGCTTACTGTATGTTTTGGGGGCTTGTATAGCCACTGGACTGAAAGTGGAGTTTGAATAGTGTAAGCTGGTATATTTATTACCAAAATTTATATAAATTTAGGTAATTAATAAAATATTATGTTCGCTAAATGATGATGAGCTTGTTTTGACTTTTTAAAAGAATGTTCTCAAAGATAATGTTTTTGTTATTTAATTGTAAAAATCAGTGAACCTAAAAATGATATCTCCCCCTTTCTCTCTCCTTAACTTGAATAATTTTTAGGGTCAACATCCTGACTCTATTTTCAGGTACAGAAAATGCCTTTGAAGAGATTAAAATCCATTTCGGGTAATTATGTTTCAGGTGTAAATTCATGTCTGGTCACAAATGAAGTCCCAAACGGGCTTTGTTAATCTCCTGCATTAGATGGGGAGAGGGAAAAAACTACATTGCCTTTGGTTTAGAAAGTGATGGACATGTTGGATAGCCTGGTGGTAACAAAACAATCAGAAAACCGAGGCATTTTGAAAGAACTCCCACATCAGTGTGTGCAGGCACCTTGCGTTTGTGGTGGCTGATAGACGTGTCCATCTCCTCCTCTCCCATGTTGTCTATCTGTGAGGTGGGACTACACTGGATTCGCTCCTCTTCCTGTCTTTGGAGTTTATCTGCCACCATCTGGATCGCCTCTGCCCACTCATCCCTTTGGAAACACACACAAAGCCCATGTTTCTAGGAAGAAAGCCATTCATTAATACAAAAAACACAGCTTCCTACTTAAAGAAGAATACACTTGAGTCTCAATAAACAAACACACGGTTCACTTACAGTGTAAACGTGGCCTTTACACTTTGCTTAAGTCGTCAGGCCACAGTATGAGTAATTCTCACAAGCCGACAGTATAATGTAATATGAGTGGGGAAGCCGGCCCTCTCTGCGAACAGTGTCTCAATCCATTGAGTTTTCATTTGTCGTGCAGCACAACATCTGCTGTGTAGAATCAGTGGTGCATTCATGTTTTTGAGCATGTGTTAGTTTAATAATGATGGATTCATCTGAGCGAAGCTAACAGTTTCTCACTGTTTTACAGCAGCAGACTGGTACATAAAGTACAGTTGCATGGTATATTTGCACTTCATAATGTAGTACTCTGAATTTACAGGGTTGTACGATGATAATGCAATTTAGAAAATGTCCAACTTGAAGAACAATGTACAACAGCACATTGGAAGTTTGTTGTGCTTGAAAATACAAAGTGCTTTACACAATTTAAGAGGCAGTTATTTGGTATCCAAGCCTGCCCAGTCTATTTTTTCTGGGGAATTAGAGAAACTTCTTGCATAAAGAACTGCATTTTGCACATTGCTAAACAACACATACATGCATTTGCACTGTGTTGTTTAAAGTTTTAAAGCAAGAATGTGTTTTTTATTTTTGTAATATTTTATTTTAACATTTATATGATATTTAACAAAACAGTGCAATACCAATAAAAAGAAGAAACAATAGCACAGAATAATTGACAATACCCCCCCCAACACCATAAAAAGGAAGGATCGTCTCTGTTACCAAATATATTAACACACACACACACACACACACACACACACACACACACACACACACACACACACACACACACACACACACACACACACACACACACACACACACACATACACACACACACACACACACACATACACATACACACACACACACACACACACACACACACAGCATATGTAGCATAAACATATAAACAAAAGACAAACAAATTTAAACAAATTTTATATAGGTTAGAAATAAAGATTAAGATTTACAAACTTATAATGCTAAATTCCCAAGAGTCTTAAGATAGGTCCCCATGTGGTTTCAGGTTTTTTTCTGTGAAGTTTTAAGATGTAGTTGTTCCATTTGAATGACATAAAGCAACCCGTTTAACCATCTCTTAATATAGGGAGCCTTTAGAGAATTCCAATCAAGTAAGATCATCTTTTTAGCAGTAATCATACCAACCATCAGGGCTTGCAGTTGGTTTAACGGAAAGGTGTTAATGCAGTTGAAGAATTATTAGCCCCCCTGAGTTATAAGACTCCCTGTTTATTTATTCCACAGTTTTTGTTTAACAGAGAGTAGATTTTCTAAACACAATAGTTTTAATAACTCATCTCTAATAACTGATCTATTTTATCTTTACTATGATGACAATAAATACTATTTGACTAGATATTTTTTAAGACACTTCTTTACAGCTTAAAGTGACATTTAAAGGCTTAACTAGCTAAATTAGGTTAACTATGCAGGTTAGGGTAATTAGGCAAGTTATTGTATAACGATGGTTTGTTCTGTAGATTATCGAAAAAAAAAATAGCTTAAAGGGGCTAATAATTTTAACCTTAAAATGGGGTTTAAAAAATTTAAAACTGCTTTTATTCTAGCCAAACAAATAAGACTTTCTCCAGAGGAAAAATATTATCAAAAAGAAAAAAAAAAGAAAAATTCAAACGGGGGCTAATAATTATGACTTCAACTGTATGTGTGTGTGTGTGTGTATATATATATATATATATATATATATATATATATATATATATATATATATATATATATATATATACACACACACACACACACACACACACACACGCGCACACACGCACGCACACACACACACACACACACGCACACACACACACACATTGTTCCAAAAAACATTGTTCCTTCAAATATTTCTTACTTAAATTACTCAAAACTAATTAAATGAATTCCATTTTTAAATATATAAAAAATTATACTGTAATAATAAAACACAATATTCTGAATAATTGTTCATTGTTGTTAAGAGACTGTTTTAAAAAACTATTTCAGAAATCTTACAAGCTTCTGAAACAGTTATCCTACCAAAACATCTCATTTAATTATTAAAAATTAAATATAGAGGCTGCACAGTGGTGCTAAGGGTAGCACTATCGCCTCACAGCAAGAAGGTGGCTGGTTTGAGCCTTGGCTGAATCAGTTTGCGTTTCTATGTGGAGTTTGCATATGTTCACGTGGGCTTCCTCCGGGTGCTCCGGTTTCCCTCATAAAACCCAGGAGATGTGCTATAGGTGAATTGGGTAAGCTAAAATTGTCAGTAGTGTATGTGTGTGAATGAGTGCGTATAGATGTTTCCCAGTGATGGGTTGCAGCTGAAAGGGTATCCGCTGCGTAAAACATATGCTGAATAAGTTGGAGGTTCATTCCGCTGTGGCGACCCCAGATTAATAAAGAGACTAAGCCGAAAATAATATAAATGAATGAAATTAAATATAACTACAAAGATATATCTATACTCTTTATGTACTTTACTTTTTGTACACTGCTTAAAACATGTATTGCAAGTATTCAAATTTACATAATAAATACAGTAATAAGCAAGTATGTATACTAAACATGTCTGGTTCACATTTAATTGACAAAAGTGACTTGACATAAACCAAAATAGCATTAAGGGGACCTATTTTGCCCCTTTTTACAAAATGTCTGATTTCCCAGTGGTGTGTATGTGAAGTTTCAGCTCAAAGAAATAAAAAAAAAATTATGTTTTATAACTCTGTGAATCTGCTTCTTTTAGGCGTTGATTGTGCAATTTTGCAGATTGGTACTTTAAATTCAAATGAGATTTTGTTTTTTGTTTTTAAAGAGGGTGGAGCTTTAAATGCCTGTGTGTCAGCATAGTGGTAGATTCAAATACAAGACTAGCATCCCATGCTAATTAGGTGACGTTCATCAACAATGGGCGGGGCTTTCCCCCCCCGATGACACATACGAAGGGAGAATGCAGATCAAAGTGTTTCAGCAGACTGTTTTCATCAAGTGTGATTATTAAAAAAAAACGAATGAATAAATGTTTACTATTAGAAGGTAATTATATTTACAGATGGTGGCCACACAACTGTGTTTAAACCTCTTATAAAAGGGATTTAATATATATAAACACAGTACATGCTTGTTTAAAATGTGTAAAATACTTGTTGTGTGGAGTATTTAATGTAAACTTGCATGTGTAGTATTGACAGCCAGTTTTATTTCATCAGTTGTCTTAAGGTTGTTCATATGTTGCATAATCCACTGATTCACTTTTGATACAGTGGTACCAGAAGCTGGTCTCGTACCAAAGCACAAACTTTGGTATTGATCCAACCCTACCTGAAAACTTTGCCAATCGTTAGTAGAAAACCCCTCAAACATAACAAATTCATAATCTCTGGATTTACACATATTCTGGCTCTTTTTTTCTTCCAGCAAAAACTACTGTACAACTACAAACCCCATGGTGGATGTACTGTACCATTCCAGTTGTGGTGCATTTGAACCCCAAGAGGAATGCAAGATGCACTAGGTTAACAGTAACATATAGACTGCACAGACTCTCAAGGTCGTGCGGATGAATGGGTGTGGATTGCTTTGGTGTATAATGAGCGGTTTTTGCTAATGAGAGATAAAGGCTTTGAATACAGTCTGGAATGACGCCAGCTGCCGCCACATCTCTCCTCCTCACATGTAGGCCTGTAGTTTCTGGGCCTCTGCCAGTACGTCGTGTCCCACTCCTGTTCAGAGATGTGTGTGTGTGTGTCTGTGTGTGTGTGTGTGTGATTGTGTCTGTAAGGGGTAAACAAAGTGAGCATTGGACTGCAATGCCCTGTGATAGATAGACGAGCAAGTTAGGAGTGCGAGGAACTCAAATCTTTTGTGTGATTAGATTCTTTTGCATTTTAACTATTTCTATCTGCCGCTTTTCAAATGCTGTTAAAAGGTTTTCTCAAAAAGAGTGACCTCAAAAACATACTGACGATAATAGCAGGCTTATACTTCTCAGGGTTTTTTATTTTGGATGTGAGAAAAGTAATCATAGTGGCCCTGGTTGAATCGTAACAACATGGAAGCTATTTTATTGTCAAGAAAATTCTTATTTTATGTTCATCGAGTTGCAACAATTATAGATTTTGTTGTACAATTATAGTCTGAGGAATAATCATGGTTTCACTGTTACCACAATTATTATACATGCATTAATTTTAAAACACAACTAGTTTATTAAATCACATAATAAGATTCCTCATATTTTATATAGTTATTTATTGCGGCTCAGTAACCAATTAATACAGTACAAAATAAGAAAATACAATAGCCCATTTCTTCTTTTTTTTTTTACTTAAAAATAAGTCACTTTTAAGTAACTTTTTGAAAAAAAGTTTTTGCCATTTAAACATAAGTAATAATTTTAAACTGAATTTAAATGAAAGAACAATAAATACATAAATAACTAAATAAATAAATAAGAATTAAAAAAATGGTCTAACATAAATCTAAGCATCATATCAGCTAAGTATTTCCCTTTTAAAGAGAACAAATTTAGTCAATGATTGCTGAACCTCTTTCTGAAGATCAATTACAGTTGAAGTCAGAATTATTAGCCCCGCTGAATTATTAGACTGCTTGTTGTTTTATATCCACTATTTCTGTTTAATGGAGAGCAGATTTTTTCAACACATTTCAAAACATAATAGTTTTAATATTTCATCTCTAATAATTGATTTATTTTATCTTTGCCATGATGACAGTAAATAATATTTTACTAGTTATTTTTCAAGACACTTCTATACAGCTTAAAGTGACATTTAAAAGCTTATCTAGGTTAATTAGGTTAACTAGGCAGGTTAGGGTAATTAGGCAAGTTATTGTATAATGATGGTTTGTTCTGTAGATTATCGAGAAAAAATATTGCTTAAAGGGCTAATAATTTTGCCCCTAAAATTATGTTAAAAAAATTAAAAACTGCTTTTATTCTAGCCGAAAAAAAAAAAAAGACTTTCTCCAGAAAAAAAAATATTATCAGACACACTGTGATAATTTCCTTGCTCTGTTAAACATCATATGGAAATTATTTTAAAAAGAAGAAAAAAAGTCGAAGGCGGCTAATAATTCAGACTTCAACTGTATATTACAATTTTTTATTTTTTTTTTTGCTTTAGTATTGTTTTTTTCTTTGGCGTAGAATTATGTATATTCCATACAAAGTATGAAGCTGAGCAGTCTGTTCTTGTTACGTGACTCGTGGTGCTCTCACGGCATTCTTTAAAGTATTAAAGTATGTGCGCCTGGAATGCATGAGCGCGTCATGCCGCCACTGCATGCACTTTCTGCCAATATGCGTGCACAAGACGTGCACCTCCGTTAGAAATAACAAACTTGCATGTACAAAAGACGAGATATATGAACAGCCCTTATACGTTAATATCCTCTGCCATAGCTGAAAATCAGCCTTTAATCCAGTGTGCATGCATATTAGCCTCTGTGTACAATCTCGGAACTTTAAACTAGCGCACAGTTAGCATAAATTTGTTTAGTTATTTGTTCAGTGCAGAAACATGGTGCTTAGAAGCATTCACAATTAATTAACAGTGACGAATTAAAGTGCAGTTAATAGTGAAATCGCTTAATCCTCACATCCTTTTATAGAGTACAGTTGAAGTCAGATTATTAGCATTATTAGCCTTCTGTATATTTTTCCCTAATTTGTTTTATGGAAAAAATATTTTTTCAACACGTTTCGAAACATGTTTTAATAATTCATTTCTAATAACTGATTTCTTTTATCTTTGCCATGATGACAGTACATAATATTTGACTAGATATTAAGACAAGTATTCAGCTTAAAGTGACATTTAAATGCTTAAGGTTAATTTGGCAAGTAAGGGTAATTAGTCAAATCATTGTGGTTTGTTCTGTAGAACACAGAAAACCGATATTGCTTAAGAGGGCTAATAATATTGACCATAAAATGTTATTAAAATCTTATAGGAAATCATTTGGAAAATATAAAAAAGAAGAAAAAAAGAAGAAGAAAAAAATCACAGGAGATCATTTTGACTTCAACTTTGGCCCTTTATAAGAAGTTTGGGTAGCCCTGCTCTAATCCATCTATATATTTGTTAATAATACTTGCTGTTTATATATTTCTCTCTCTCTGCCAGCTACAAGCAGTTCATTGGAACTCACATTCTTGTAGGACATAAAGATTTATAAAGAACTGATATCTAAAAACCAATCTGCTCTGAAAGTGATTCAGCTTAGTATGCTCATTTGTTTTAGGTAACGATGGGCTAATTAACATTTGTGTTTGCGTTCTACTTCTTAGGCTTACTCGTGTGACCTCGCCCCTGATCCAGCAATAGCTGTTTTTGTTTGGTCTGACTCACTTCGTGGGTTAAGTCATCAAATTAAAAAGGCTGTCCAATATGGAATGGTGGTAGCTAAAATTAATGTTTGTCTGTGGAAAAAGGCATCAAAACCACTTTTTAAATTCTGGCTTTCAGATTTTTCTAATATTTAAAGAGACTTGGACACAATCTTTCTGATAACATTGCTGGCTTCGAAGGCACCTGGAAACCCTGTTTTAATGATCTGTCAAATGTCAAGGATAACAGTTAAAAAGGTATGACCCTGCCATTGTTTGCAAGATCATCATATTGCCTGTGCCCACTGGTCAAGAAATACACATGTGTATGTGTAACATTATTAACCTATTTATAAAACTGGAGGAACTGATGTAATAATGATTATAATTTTTTTTTTTTTTTTGCTGTTTCTTTATTGTGTTTATAGTTGTTGTTGCTTTTTGTATTTCTCTTTGTGGCTTTAAGGTCAAAATAAAAATATAGTATTCAAAAAAGGCAAGTGATATTTATCATGTCCGTACAAAATGAAGGTTAACCTGTCACATTGTTTCACACAAAGAAAAAGCACTAGGCAGTTCATTGGTAAATGAGACTGATGTGATTTCATCTGTTCTAAAGTGAACACCTCGCCGATTCAAATGATCCAGTCAGAGGAATTAATGAATCGCTGATCTTCAAATGAACTGCTCAGTGAGACACTTTAGTTAACAATTCACTGATTCAAATAATCTGTTCAGAGCGAGTCACTATTTAACTCTCTAATTCATTTAACACATATTCATTTAACAAATCACTGATTCAAATGATCGAGTCAGAGGTGCATTTCTTAAAAGCAAATGTGGTTCAAAAGCTCCAGTGTTACCAAAAGAGCCCAATGGAATTTAAACTAATAATTTGCAAAAGACTTTTTTGTTAATCTTGTTCAGATTAGTTAATTTGTATTTCATATTTCATACTTCATATTGTGAACTAAGTCTGCTGTAAGATGCAGATAATGTTAAAATGTGGATATGATAATATTGGTGTCTAACAGTCTGGGTTTATTCTAATATAATGTTGAAATAATACAAATAATTTCCATGTGTCTTCCTCACTGCCGTAGCACATACTAAACTGTAAAACTTGTATGTTTACATGTTTTTTTAAAAGCGTTAACAAAGTTTGTCCTATGCGATATTAGTTTTTGTAATGTTTTAATTTTTCAACACACATTTACACAAATTTAGTTTTCCATGCAATATTATACACTAAGCTATATAGAACTATAAATATTTTTAGATTGTTAACATGTAATTCTTTATGTTTGCAACCTTAAAAGGTCATTCATTTTTAGCAGTCATTTTTTGAAGTTTTTATTAAAAAAGTTTCTTCATAAAATAATTAAGTATTTTTATATTTTGACAAGTGCAATCTAACTTTAAACTCTAAAGTGTTAGTTAGTTAGTTACCCAAAAATGAAAATTACCTCCTCACTTGCTCTCCCTCATGTGGTTTTAAACCTTTAAGGGTTTCATTCTGCTGTTGAACACAAAATAAGGTATTTTACATTATCTATTGTAGAAAAAAACACGATGGAAGAAAGCTAGCAACCATCATTTTTTTCAAAATATCTACTTTTGTGTTCAACGCTATATGAAGAAACTCAAATAGGTTTTAAACAAGTGAAAGGCAAGTACATGTAAAAGAAAATAAATTGGATGAAATATCCCTCTGAGATTCTTACTTTATTAGAATAATGTTTACTTCACTCAAGTATATGATTTGTGTACTTCACCCACCACTAGTACAATCACAATGTTCACAATACACAAAATTAACTATTTGTGTTTTCCAAACAAGCGAGCACTATTACCTCTCCTCTGGTGTGTCCACATGGAAGGTCCTCTCTATGACTGTAGTCCACTGTAGGCATCTAATAATAAAAGTGTTCGGCTTTGGTCGTTCAGTTTTCATCAGCTGGCATTCTGAAATTACAGACCAAAAGAAATTGTAGCCACATTAAAGTTAAAGTACATGCCATCCACCTTTTATTCGCACAAGTTTCAAATTATGAGTAGCACTTCCTGTTTGGGGAACTTCCACTCAAAAAAAAAAACTGAAATTAATCATTTTTAATAATAAGCCAGTGAAACATATAATTAATATACATTATGAAAACTGAGAGATCTACTTTGCTTGGAGATTTATTTTAACAATAGTTTCACAAGCATATCTGTGGCCAAAGCTCACTATGTTCAATGTTCAGAGTTCACTGGGTACTTTTAGCTTAGTTTAGCATAAATCATTGAATCGGATTAGACCATTAGCATCTCGCTCAAAAATGACCAAAGAATTTAGATAATTTAAAACTCGACTCTAGTGTAGTTAGATCAAATTAAAACCCACAGAAAATTAAAAGTTTATATTTTTAGGCCAATACTAGTGCTAAATTATATATCTATATATGATATTAGGGACTAAAATGGGCAAAAGAAACCTATCACATTTCATTCCGTCTTTCGGATGAGACGTTAAACCGAGGTCCTGACTCTCTGTGATCACTAAAAATCCCATGGCACTTCTTGTAAAAAAGTAGGGATGTAACCCCGGTGTCCTGGCCAAATTCCGTACATCGGCCCTCACGATCAAGGCCTCCCAATCATCCCCATCATCTGAATTGGCTCTATCACTGTCTCTCTACTCCACCAATGTGTGTGTGGTGAGCGCACTGGCGCCGTTGTCTTGTGGCTGCTGTTGCATCATTCAAGTGGATGCTGCACACTGGTGGTGGTGTGGAGAGACCCCCCTCCTGATTGTGAAGCGCTTTGGGTGTATGGCAATACACAATAAATGCACTATATAAATCCACATTAATTACTTATTTCTTGAACAATATTGCGATTTTAATAATGATTTTGACAGACAATTTAAAGTGTGAATCTGAAACTTTATCAAAGACCTGTAACATGTCTCTAAAATAGACATAAGGCAATAAATGTAATTCTTTTCTCAAAGTAAAGTAACATACTGTCTCTAGAACAAACCTATTGCAAACCCCCCCCCCCCCCCCCCCCCAAAAAAAACAGATTACTGTGTGTGTGTGTGTGTGTGTGTGTGTGTGTGTGTGTGTGTGTGTGTGTGTGTGTGTGTGTGTGTGTGTGTGTGTGTGTGTGAGCACCGTCAAACTTAAGGCTCCGACGTTCTGCTTGACCAGATATGTACTTTTCTACATATCCACAGATTTTTTTTGCCATGCATAGATCATAGTTAGGATTCTGCTGTGACATAGTCCCTTCACATATCGCGTCTTTTGTGAGTACAAGTCCATTGTTTCCAATAGAGGAGCAAGGATTGCACACACATATTGGTAGCGACACGCACGTGCATTCCAGGCAAACCCAGTTAAAAACATCTCTTTTCAGACCAACTAAAAATGTAACTTTTTAGAATGCCACACCTACACCTCAGCACCATAACAAACTGACTGATCAGCTTCATACTTTGTCCCGAATATACACACTTCGGTAGATTAATTACCTCAGAGAAACACAGAACACCCAAACACCCAGTGTTTTAAAACGTTCTACATTAATAAAACTTGTTTCAGAACTTGTTTCTTTTTGTTAGTTTGGCATTAATTGAGAAAATGTTATGATTGGTTCAAATATCATATTTTGAGAAAATCGCGTTTTCAATGCGCAGCCCTAGCCGATACAGTTAGTAACTATACTTTCATTCTAGCTTAATAATCAATAATAAACTTTGCTTCCATACCATGGCTGCAGTAGACACAATGATATTACATTATGTAACAACAGAAAAGTGCAGCTTTTAATAAGAAAATTATTGAAACTCTTTGGTCATTCTCAGGTCAGATGCTAATGGTCTAATCCAATTCAGGGATCTATGCTAAGCTAAGCTAAGAGATCAGCTGAACGGATTAAAAACTCAACTGTTTAATTCAATGAGCCTTTTTTTATTATTTAATAATGTAGCGTTTCCTTAAATATAGCGGAAATAAAAACAGACTGAAATTACAAGCAGAGACAAAGCTGAACTGAATTCCAGAGCAAACTTGAGCCCATTTCCTACCTCTCCAGCTGCAAGTGTTTGCCATTGTCAGTGTTTTATTTGATAAACAGAGGGTAGCAGCGAGTCTGATGTAAAACAAATGGCCATTAGCAGAGAGCAGCAGCGGGTGGTGCGATGAGCAAGCAAGAGGTGCATTTGCTGGGATGTGCCACAGCGTTTTATATACCCCGCAGCACAGAAGCGGTCAGAGGAGGAAAATAATGCACTTCTCAGATACTTTATGGAGGTAAGAGGGTACAAAAGGTGACATCCAGACTGGGCTGATCGCTGCTGCAAATTTTTGGGGACAATGCCCAGACGACAGGTGAAATGCAACAGTGGCCAATCCCGCATAATGAGGGCCCTCAGCTGGCCAATTCCAGCCATCTCTGAATGACGGCAGGGCCTAAATTTAGACAGGAAGGTTAATGACGACACAGCTAAGGTCATGAAGCCACGCACCGTACAGAACATCTACCTGGGTAGTAGCAGGGGGAACAAAAAATGGAGTCCCAAGCTGAGAGCAGAAAAACAAGGTCACAGCAGCCAGAATGTGACACCTCAGGAGGAGAGCAGGCAGAGCTGACAGTATTGTTTGCTTTGCCACATTAGATCACAGATGACGAGCATTGCTTCAAGCAAGAGTCGCTGAGGAAAGCTAGCTTGCCAATTAAACAGCCCAGAAGCCGCGACTTCCGCTGCTCTCACCATGCAACATCTCTTAAAGGTTTTCTCAAGACCAAAATAAGGTTGAGAGAGTGTCAACGCACAAAACATCAGGAGACAAAATATGGCAGTGAGCTCCAAAGATGTTAGCATGAACTGGCTTTAAAGCCACTTCAGGAAATGTCATGTTTTTGGAAATGTACTATTTGTAAATGAACTCCCTTCAAGTTTGTTTGCAAAAACTTTTTATACATTTTTTAAGTTTCATACTTATTCTTTATACACAACTGTTCAAAATAGCCTATAAGAAAGAAATCTCATGCACACCGAGGTGCATTTTACACTTCCTTTATTCATTTTCCTTCAGCTTAGTCTCTTTTCAGAGGTTGCCACAGTGGAATGAACCACCAACTATTCCAGCATATGCGTTTTTACACAGCTGATAGCCTTTCAGCCGCAACCCAGTATTGGGAAACTCAATTTACAATTATAATTTTAAAATTCATAATGTTACACTTACAAATTTACACTTGTAATCAAACATTTTTTTCATATAATTTAAAATGCTATTTATTTATGCATCGATATACAACCTGACAAAAGTCTTCTTGCCAATTATCTGTCAAACTGCATACAAATCATCACAAATACTGCAGAAGAACCTGCATGGACCCAAGATTCTCACAGAAAAATCAGTCAAGTTTGGTGAAGGAAAAAAGCATGGTTTGAGGTTACATTCAGTATGGGGACGTGCAAGAGAGTGGATGGCAACATGAGCAGCCCGATGTATCAAGACATTTTGTCACCTTAGAATTATAAGCTTCTATCTGACATTTTTGTCAGAATTCAGTTATTGACATACTCTTAAATGACAAAATGTTAAAAACAAATGTCACGCACATACTGTTTGCTGTGGAATGCAAAGACTTTGAAGCTCAATATCTCCAAATCATTTGGATAGAACCTTATAATTCCAAAGTGACAATTTGTTCTGCCCATTACATTACAAACCACGGGAGAGGGCAAATTCTTCAGCAGGATAACGCTCCTGCTCATACTTCAGCCTCAAAATCAACGTTCCAGAAAGAAGGTCAAAATGCTCTAGGATTGGCCAGCCCGGTCACCAGATATGAACATTATTGAGCATGTCTGGGGTAAAATGAAGGAGGAGGCATTGAAGCTGAATCTTGATGAAGTCTAGGAGTCCTGCAAGAACCCTTTCTTCATCATTCCAGATGATTTTATTAATAAGTTATCTTATTGCAGTCATTGCAGAGATGTATGGATGCAGTCCTCCAAGCTCATGGGAGTCATACATAATAATAATTATTTTTCCACTGCACTTTATATACTATACTGTACATTATTTATGTTAAGTGACAAGACTTTTGTCCAAGCAAAGTCAGACCTTACTGTCCGAATTAAATTATTAAAAATCAAGGCATGATCGTAGAATATTTTGGTAAAACAAGCTTTATCTAGAGGCCTTAGCCTTTCATATAAGCCACTTCTGATACCAAATGATCAACTAGAAGTCAAGTTATTATTTGTTGTTCCTAAAACCTGGATAGGGGACAAGACTTTTGTCAGGTAATGTATTTAATACACACTGTATTGTGTTTATATGACAGTATGAGTGTTTATCTGTGTGTAGTGTTTATTCATTCTATTTAATATCTAGTTATTTTACTAAAACAGATGAAATTATATGAAAACATGAAATATTTCCTTTCCACCAGCTAAAATGTAATACACTGATGATTTTTGTTCATTATTTAAATATTTATATTTTAGCAAACATTGATTTCAAACAACAAAAAATAAGCCACTGCATATATAAAATTAATTTAAGTAATTTTTTGTACTTTGTTGACATGTTACGTTATGTTAATATCTTTATAATTACTTTATTGACGCCGTTAAAAATTAGGTTTATCAAAAAAAAAAATGTAATCAATCAATAGGCATAAAAATGTGTTAAAGAATGAAAAAACTTTAATCCAGATATTACTAAGATGTCATCTAGCTGTATACTTCTACACCATCTTTAGCTGGTTGGTGCTCTAAACAGAACAAATTGGTGGACTTCACAATGCAAAGCGATTTGTCATATGCCGCAATCATTGTTAAAAAAGACAAATTGGTCAATATGGAGAGCGGTGTGCCGGGGAGCAGATGCGGGGCCGGTCAGGCTGTGTACAGGACTGGTTGCGAGCGGGCCGGAGGAAGGCAGTCTGGTGGCAGCTCGTTGCACAGGGGGTGAGAGCGATGCCATTTCAGAGAGTGCATTAGGCTATCAGCCTCCCAGCACCACCTGGCCTCCCAGCTTTCTGCAACAGATGTGGCAATCCTCTCCCACTGCCAAGCGGCCCAGGCCGGATGTATGGCCACCCCTCGCTCCTCCAGCCTTTAGATTAAAACCTGGCTGGGCCTGTTGACGGATGGAGGCTTGGGGAGCCGCTCGCAGCACGTGGCCAGAAAACCAGCGCCGAAAGCAGAAAATCCACAGCGTTTCAGAGGGGGGAGAAAAGTCACTGTTCTGATGCGTTTATGTCTCAACAAATTATAACAAGAAGGATGTGACTATGTCTGCAAAGCGTTATTTTTTAAATGTCCTGATTGATCTTATTAGTAGAAATGCTGAAGAATATTTTTATCAGATGCCTTCAGATCAGTCCTAATCATTAAATCGTAAATTTAAGCTTTGAAACCCGTTTTAACACATTTTAAATACATTTTTATCTGCTTTTAATCAATTTTTATCCTTTTTTATTGTCTTGTTTCTTTAATTCCTGTTTATGTAAAGCACTTTGAATTACTACTGTGTATGAAATGTGCTATAAAAATAAACTTGCCTTGCCTAAGTAATCATAATTTAGAGGTGCTATAGCAAAATAGCTTGTTTTATTTAAGAGATTTATCGGAGAGAAATATTGAAATGATGTTAGATAGATTAAACATTTAATCAAAGAATAAACAGAAGTCATTTTTAACAAAGTGATGCACCCTTTGGAGTCAAATCACCATTCGCTATTATTTATTATATTATTTAATATAACAGATTGTGTTCATCTGAAATACAAAATGCATCTACACCTATGATAACTTGAAGGTGAACAAATTAATACAATAATTCGATTTACAGCTCAGTGATTTAAATGATCTGGTCATAGTCAACCTTGAGTTATGATTTACTGATTAAATGTTCTGGCCAGAGTGATTGTATATTTAGTGACTCAATGATAATCCAGTCAGAGGCTGTGTTTGAAATCGCATACTTCCACAGTATTAGTACTAGTACCTCCATAGTAGGCTAAAAAAGTATGCGAGCCAAGTAGTATGTCAGAATTCGAAAAACAGTGTGCAAGAAGTACCCGGATGACCTACTACTTCCGGCGAGATTCTGAAGTGCACATCTGATGGACTCTATGCTATCCTATGATGCACTGTGAATCGACACAACTGACGTGGGTAGGTCACGATAATGAAACATAGCAACATCTGATTTTCATTCATACTACTCACATTCATACTGTATAGAACGTACTTTTCTAATGGTCAAGTAATAAACTCAAATTCAAATGCAGTACCTACCTAATCTCCTATTAATATTTCACCAATTCAAATGATCCGATCAGAGCCTCCAGTGAATGACTCACTGATTCAAATGATTCGATCAGCTTGGGCCTCTAGTTAATGATTCACGGATTCTAATGATTCGGTCAGAGTGATATTTCAGTTCAGAATGCATTGATTCAAATGATCAATTCAGAGTAAGTCTTCAGTTAATGTTTACTTTATTTATATAATCCAGTAAAAGCAAGTCTCCAGTTATCATTATTATTATTTACCATAATCATAATAATCAGAAGATGTACATACTAACTATACCATACACACCATTCAAAACCAAATGTGTGAATTTGTATTTAGCTTTCACATTGGTACAGACATACTGTATACTGTACAGTAATTTTGCTTGCAATATAGATCCTTTAATTGACTCCTTATTCAAGGAGATTCATATGTGTTTTCTCACAAGAGATGTTGAATGAACAAAGTCATTGCATTTATTTAAAGACATCACTTACTTGCAACAGAGAAGTTATTGAGAGGATAGGGAAGATCTGCATCCTGTGGCTTCTCCTTGTATCCGATAAAGGATCCGTCTGTTTTGAGCAGGAAGTACCGAGGTCTCCAATTCTTAATATATTCACCTGGAGATGAAAAAATGAACATTTTAAGACCTCAATCTGCAAATAAATGAATACCCACATACACAAAACACCTCAAACCCACAATCGCACAAACTCTTTTACATAAAATTGATGGAAAAATACATGTTTTCCTGAAAAACCTCACTGGTTAGTGACAAGCTACATGCATTATTATATTATCACAAGATTAATTTCACAAACGCAGAGAACAAACATGATTATACGCTGCTTATCTGTTCGAATTGACTTAATTTTGACTTTGCGTTTGACTAAACACAGGATTAAATTGTTAACATGTTTACCACAGCAAGTCCAGCTGTCAGCTACTGCATCATCTGCCTTAATCTGAGGGCAGGTGTTAGAAACAAGCCAAAGCGGGGGCCAGCGCCACCAGGTCGGCTTACAGTAAACCGTGTGCCGGATCGCACTGCGCGTGGGGTCAGAAAATGCTCACAGGGGGCAGCAGAGACACCTTTAACCTTTCTATGCTAAAGCCGCAAAAAACAACATCTGCTGAGCAGCTGGTCATGCCATATTATCATGCAAAACTTCTGGTGCAACAGCCTGTGCCATCTAATAATAAACAGCAGGATTACAAGGGTGTCAGCATCACCACGCAGGGGGCAAAGCCGCGCACACACACTCAGGCTTCAAGAGTGATAATGCACACAACATCTGCCTGCTGAGTGATGCATGCTGGATGCTGGAAACAAACGCTCCTGTTCATTTGCCATTTCAGAGGCCGAACAACAGAAAGTTTCAAGTTCGATATTTACTGAAAAGTGATGCTTGCAGTCAACCCTTACAGAAAAACAATATTACCATTTAAAAATACTTCATTCTGTGTGATTTATGAGTCATTTTCACCATTTTGTGTCACCAAAATGATGTGTGTGATTTTGAGTCACCAGAAATAAGTCCCTACAGGGTCAACATTTACTGGCATTGCTATACATGTGGGGACATTTGGTCCCTACAATGTAAGGAATACAATGTATACACACAACTGACTAAAACTTCTGAAAGAAAGTCTCTTATGCTCACCAAATCAGCATTTATTTGTTTGAAAATACACCAGAAACAGTAATACTTTGAAATGGCATGCTGATTTGATGCTCTGTTATAGTCAGTTATTACGGGTGTTCATTTATTAATAACCATTCTTAATATTACAATCAAGGTTGAAGACTTTTTTTTTACACTTCATAAATTTGGATGAAACAATGATACACTTCAGGATACAGCCATAAAACAGTTCACCTAGCAGTGTCATGGATTTTTTTAGTGCAATTTGACATGCTTTTTTTTTTTACAATGCAATGTGTTCTGCGTCCTGATTGGCTGTAGACCATAGGTCTCAAACTCAATTCCTGGAGGGCCCCAGCTCTGCATAGTTTTGCTCCAACCCTAATCAAACACAGCTGATCTAACTAACCAGGTGTTCAAGACAACTAGACATTACTAGATCAGCTGTGTTTGATTAGAGTTGAAGAAAAACTGTGCAGAGAATTGAGTTTGAGACCTATGCTGTAGCCCACTGTCAATCAATCTCCTCTGTGTTGCATCTCCAGTACTGTACAGAATGCATTCAGCCTAATCTTTGATCGATAGAAGTGTTACTCTGAAGTGCTGTATTGTATGTTTGCAAGCCTTCTCCCCACCAAACCCCATTTCATCGACAAAATGTTCTGTACTGTCAAAGGCATCCACAGTAGCACCCAAAAGGCAGAGGAAAATGCTAACCATAGAACAAAAAGTTGGACTTCCGGACATGGTAAAGGAAGGTAGCACTTACAAGAGAGAAAGGAGTAAATATGTTAATGTCTATCTGAGAAAACAGTGTATAATAGTGAGGAGATTTACAGCCTTAAAACATCTATAATAATTGTAAAAAAATAAAGCAGACTACTTCGCAGATTTTTACCTAATGTGGGCCATTTTTAGAATGTAAAATTCTAATGCCGTGATTAATGAGGGACCACTGTCATTTGATTAAAAGGAAGATTTTTTCAAAACAAATTTTCAAATCAATATTTTTTTTTAATAAACTGCAGCAATTACTTATGTTGTTTAGTCTATTTAAAATCATGGAAAAAAATTGTGAGATCTATTTAAAAAATTGAATTACATTATAAGAACACAGTAGAATTATATGATGCATTATTATCTTCATATTTTATAAACTGTGGTTAAAAAAAACTATTAAAAAAGAATCATATTGGATTTTAAGATTAATTTCCTTCTTACTTTTAGCTTAACATTATTCTTTTATTATTATTATTATTATTATTATTATTATTATTATTACAGAGTTTCCCATTCAATAATTAAAAATATTTAACATTTATTAAATTGTCAAAACTAGTTTGTGGTAGATTTTGAAGTAAATTAAAAAAAAATTATCCTAATTCATCCAGAATCCTGCAGCTCTACTGCTTATACATACTGAATATGTCACTGAAACTTTGCAGGACAAATGTTGTTACTTTCAATCTGGAATAGTGTGAATAACTCTTTCTTCTGTGTTAAAGAAGCTAATTAAAAAAAAAGTTTTAAAAAGGAGACATCAAAACCGAAAGCAGAAGCGCATCCTATTTTTGTCACCATTTGAATCGTACCACTTTGTAAAATCGCAGTAAAATACGCTGAATCTAACCTCAGGACTCCACAGCTGAAATCTGTTGTTGCTCATCGTATTTATTAAGATGGACAATCTGCTTTTTGCAGAAGCAGCGCAGGAGAATCCTCAGACTTGTAGGTTTGTGATTGTGAACTCCTGGTAATTAGCCACGATCTTCTCTAAGTGACACATGAGCCTCGTGACAGCTCTGATCACTTTTTTTTCAGCACAAGAGAAAATAAACAACATGTTCTATTTGTAACATCCACTTAAAGCATAATGACACCAGCTTCTCCTAATTAACACATCAGAGAAAAACACCTGCTCATGTTAATTTGAGGAGACGGAGGTCTTGGTTCGCCGGTGTGCCTCCATGAGGAAGAGGAATCGCTGGGTAGGAGGAACAGCTGAATGCAGGCATCCGTCGCCTTACACTCCAAACATACAACACAAAAAAATATTATACGAGACGACAGATAAAAATGGGCTGAGAGTCGACACGTAAACGGTCGTCATATTCTAGTGATCTTGCATTCGTTTATCTATCACTACCCACAATGTTTTCTCTACAGGTACAACTTCAGATGATTAAAAAGGGCTTGTTGATTTGTCATAATATAATATAATATAATATAATATAATATAATATAATATAATATAATATAATATAATATAATATAATATAATATAATATAATATAATATATAATATGATATAATATATTATAATATAATATAATATAATATAATATAATATTTTAAAGCCTTTGACCGCATTTATTGTCAGAAAAAGATAATCAAATGAATATTTAAAATACAAAAGTAAATGAATTCCATTTTTAAATATTTTGTCATTGTAAATATATTTTATATAAATATATAAGTCTTGTTTTTTATTATTGCATAAATTACATGCATTTCATTATTTATGTACACGAAGATGTGTTTTCAAATGTGCCACACACAACAATTTTGCATAAAATTCTTACATTTTATTACAGTACATTTACAATTAACAATGGATTTAACACTGTATATGCATAAAATAACATTATTGTTTGTGGAGGATCTGAAGGTATAGAAATAGCACAACAGATTTTGATTCTATTTTTATTTTTTCACTATTAAACATTTATAATTAAATTAATTAAACAATTAAAAATAAATAACTTTTATTAATTTTTAAAAATATTTGTACAATAATATAATATAATATAATATAATATAATATAATATAATATAATATAATATAATATAATATAATATAATATATTTCTATTTTTATCCTATTTGTAGTTTTTTATATTTTAAAGCCTTCGACCATAGACATAGGAATTAGGAGTTGCACATTTGATATTAATACTTAAAACACAAAACTAAATGAATTTTTTTATTAAATATTTTATCATTGTGAGGTTATGATTTCACTTTCACATAATTCTTACATTTTATTACAGTACAATAACAATTAATATTGGATTTAACACTGTATATGCATTAAAATAACAAAATTGTTTGTGGTGGATTTGAAAGTAAAAAAAGTATTTTCATATTACCAATTTAAAAAAAATTATTCTGATTACATTTTACTTTTTCCACTGTTACTAATTTATAATTAAATAAATAAACAGTTGAAGCCAAAATTATTAGCCCTCCATTGATTTTTTTTCTTTTTAAATATTTCCCAAACTTTGTTTAACAGAGTTAGGACATGTTCACTGTATTTCCCCTAATATTTTTTCTTCTGGAGAAAGTCTTATTTGTTTTATTTCGGGTAGAATAAAAGCAGCTTTTAATAATAATAATAAAAAAACATTAAGTTAAACATTTTATTTTGAAGTAAACATTATTAGCCCCCTTAAGCAATATTTCTTTGATTGTCTACAGAACAAACCATCATTATACAATGACTTGCCTAATTACCCTAATAGTCAATCCTTTAAATATCACTTTAAGATGAATACTATTATCTAAAAAAAATAAATAGTCAAATATTATTTACTGTCATCATGGCGAAGATAAAAGAAATCAATTATTAGAAATTAATTATTAAAACTATTATGTTTAGAAATGTGTTGAGAAAAGTGTTCCGTTAAACAGAACTTGGGCAGAAAAATAAATAATTCAGGAGGCTTAATAATTCTGACTTCAACTGTAAATAACTATTAATTAAAAAAATCCTGATAATATAATATAATATAATATAATATAATATAATATAATATAATATAATATAATATAATATAATATAATATAATAAAAGTAACCAAAAATAAACACACAATAACTATAATTAAAAAAACGACTTCAGTATTCTCTAAAGTGAGCTTAAACTCTCACACACAAAAGTTTGTTCTTGTTCTTGGTGGACCACTTATGGACAAACGCAAAGCAAAGAGTTTAATCAAGGCTGTGATCCTGGATCAGCCATGTTGTCTTGTTAACCAGCTCAGAGTCCAATCACTGCGCCGCTGACAGAGCCAGGGGTTCAACAGAAGGGGCTGCGTGACTAAAAGCAAATGTCGCTCGAACCCCGCCAGTGCTGTTTCATCAAACCATTTTTACTGGCTTCTCAGTCGTGAAATTTGTTTCTTTAGATCCAAAACAGTAGGCGGACAGTTGGTCTGGCAGGCACTGCGGTTGCCTGTATACCCTCACGTTTTTTTTTCCAGAGAGCTCGGTGTCAAAGTGAACAGTCGTGCTACTGGTTACTATTATAACCAATCGCTCGGGTCATCAACACTTTCATCCGTTCGTCTTCAAGTGAAACACAAAACAACACAGCTTAATGCTTAAACCTGAAGAGGAAGATGGAAATTCTGAGACTAACAAGCTCTCAGGTAGAATACACCTGAGCGAAATATGCAACAGGACATCTAAAGTCCCCGTCGGCCCTTTCCAATCAAGTTTTGAGATCCAAACGGCTCCAATTGAACAATTAAAATATCATACTGGGTGCCATTCAATTACAAGCCCAGATTAATTGTTCATTTGTCTGTGGTCTGTGACAGCCTGATGGCGGTGGGACGGAGAATTGGACGGGCCGCTTTTCAAGACAGACGCCATCCTGAGCAAACTTCCCCCCGAAACATCCGCGCCACTCCTGAGACTTGAGACGCTGCGGCGTGATGGAGCTTCAGCAGGACAGGAGGAGAGGAAAAAAAAAAACAAGCCCACGGAACACGCAAAAAACAAGGCCATTTGTTAATCAGCCCAAACAAGGATTTAATTTAATGCTTTGGCGGAACTGCTCTACTTTGCAGATGGCTTAAAGATGGGCATGTGATGGGTGTCCTGGGACCAGCGGGCTGTCGCGTTCCAGCACACGCCGGG